>NC_051215.1:9267000-9567000 GCF_015220715.1 Pygocentrus nattereri
CCAGACTTATCCATTTCAATAAGCTTTTCTCCTCTCTTCCAGAATGTCTTTTGACTGTGGCAAAGTGTGCTGCGTTTAGCCTACTTCACACTGCTGAAACGCTTCTGTTTAAGTGATGTTTAGATTCAATGGGGCTAATCAAGCCCAGGTGTGTCTAGTCTACCTGATCCCAATTATCAAATAACTCTGGTTAATGGGTTAATTGAGGGGGGATGTACATTTTCACACAGGGCCAGTTGGTGTTGAATAGCATGTTTCTTTTATCATTTATCATTTTATCTTTATCTTTTATCATTATCATTTAAAAACTGTATGTTGTGGTTCCTCAGGCTGTCTTTGTCTTCTATTAATTTTTTTTTTGAAGATTTGACGTGTGACAAATATGCAGATACAGAAAAAATCATGAGGGGGCAAAGACTTTTTTCATGGCACTGTATGCTTTAAGAAAAATAATGTAAAATCCTAACAGTCCTAAAAAAAAAAAATGTTACATAATATTTTGTAAAATTTCTAAAAAAAGTTACCTATTCATATGTAGATGTAACTTCATGCCACACAGCATACATACAGTTCAGTTCACAGTCAACACTGTGAAAGAATTTAAACACTGACTGACTGTCTAATGGAGTAGTTTTCAAGGCCAGTCCTGCTGACCCACTGTCGTGCAGTTTAAAGTGTTTTCTGCCCCAGCACACATGAAAACCACTGGTCAAACACGTGTTGTAGGTCTTCTCCGCCAGCATTTTACCTGCCAGACTCATATTTTGGAGGTTGCTCTGTTCAGAACTCAGTTCTTCAAAAATGTTGATATAGTATATTCATATTTATAATATCAATATCTTGCATATGATTTACACAACTGTAAACAAATTGTATTTTCCATAGGTAAGAAAGCATAGAAGTCCATAAAAGTGTTTTTGTTCTGTTTAAGTGCAATTTTTGTTCATGATGTGTATATATACACACTTTCCATTTTATCATGGCACAGCCAAGCAGGGGCTTCTCCCCCTCAACCCCCATTGCTCACTAGCAGCTCCACAAAGTCAGCTGATTTATAAAATGTAGCTGATCACTTCTATGTTTAAAAATCCATGTTAATCTACACCCTCCTGGCAGAATGGTTAGTAGGGGTCTGCAGAATAAGGCTACACACTGGACAAACAGTCATCTGTAAAAGCTAAAAAAGTAAATGTCATCTAGAGAGAGCACATGTCTACACATGTTAACATGCACATGCACAATTACTGTTTATTTGATTACTTTGAAATGTTGGGAAAAAAAATAAAATGTAGGTCTCACTTTATTTTAGTCCACTATGGACTATAGGAAAGTCCACTATAGTCCCCTTTAGAGTATCTACAGATGTTCAAATTGTTAACAAACTATTGGTTGTTTCTGAACAGTGGTGCGGTTAGGAATATGATTTGGACCAGGGTTAGGGATAGGACCAAGGTGAGGGTTGGGTTTAGGTTCCTGGTTGAGGTTAATGTTAGGGTTAGGATTAGAGCCAGGTTTAGAGTTTACTAGATATTCAGTTGAATGTAACTTAAAAGTAAATTAAGTACCTATGAAGTATCTAAAGTGGACTATAAAGTATATTAAATCTAATTAAAGTGTCACCAAAATGTGACCTGGGTAAAAATTATAGCCCACTTAATATTTGATGTGTTTATGCTTATATTGTTCTTTTTTCCAATATGTTTGAATCAGCAAATAAATAGAAATCCTGAAATAAAATTAGCATGAAAATGCCATATTTAAGTTTGTTCCCTGTAAAGAACGTGTTAACAAAATATGCTATTTATTTGACCCACGGTACACAAACTTTTGCATATAACTGAAAAGGATGTGATTTATTACATGAAAACTTCTTCTTCTTCTTTCGGCTGCTCCCTTTAGGGGTCGCCACAGCGGATCATCTGCCTCCATCTTGCCCTATCCATTGCCTCCTCTACTTTCACACCAACCATCTCCATGTCCACCTTCACTACATCCATAAACCTTCTCTGAGGTCTACCTCTTCTCCTTCTACCCGGCAGCTCCATCTCCAAACATTCTTTGCCCAATATATCCACTATTCCTCCTCAACACATGTCCAAACCATCTCAACCTGGCCTCTCTGGCTTTATCTCCAAACTGCTCCACCTTCACTGTCCCTCTGATCTGCTCATTTCTAATCTTGTCCATCCTTGTCACTCCCAAAGAAAATCTCAGCATCTTCATCTCTGCCATCTCCAGCTCAGCCTCCTGTCTTTTAGACAGAGCCACAGTCTGCAAACCATATATCATAGCAGGACGCACTACTGTCTTGTAAACCTTCCCTTTCACTCTGTCACACATCAGCCCTGACACCCGTCTCCACCCACTCCATCCTGCCTGCACCCTCTTCTTCACCTCTTTTCTACACTGTCCATTGCTCTGGATGGTTGACCCAAGATATTTGAAGTCATCCACCTTTACGACCTCTACTCCTTGCATCTTTACCTTTCCACCTGCCTCCCTCTCATTCACACACATGTATTCCGTCTTATCTCTACTGACCTTCATTCCTCTCCTCTCCAGTGCAAACCTCAACCTCTCCAGATTATCTTCCACCTGCTCTCTACTCTCACCACAGATTACAATGTCATCTGCAAACATCATGGTCCATGGAGCCTCCTGCCTGACCTGATCTGTCAACCTTTCCATCACCATTGCAAACAAGAAGGGGCTCAAAGCTGATCCCTGATGTAACCCTACCTTCACATTGAAACCATTTGTCACTCCAACTGCACACCTCACCACTGTCTCACTATCCTCATACATGTCCTGCACCACCCTAACATACTTTTCAGCTACACCTGATTTCCTCATACAGTACCACAGTTCCTCTCTTGGCACCCTATCATATGCCTTCTCTAGATCCACAAAGACACAATGTAGCTCCTTCTGACCTTCTCTATACTTCTCTACCAACACTCTCAACGCAAAAATTGCATCTGTGGTACTCTTTCTGGGCATGAAACCAAACTGCTGCTCACTGATCTGAACCTCTCGCCTTAGCCTTGCTTCAACAACTCTTTCCCATACCTTCATGGTGTGGCTCATCAACTTTATACCTCTGTAGTTACTGCAGCTCTGCACATCACCCTTGTTCTTAAAAATGGGGACTAGTACACTGCTTCTCCACTCATCAGGCATCCTCTCACTCTCCAGGATTTTGTTAAACAACCTGGTTAAAACGTCCACTGCCTTCTCTCCTAAACATCTCCATACCTTCACAGGTATGTCATCTGGACCAACTGCCTTTCCATTCTTCATCCTTTTTAATGCTGCCCTCACTTCCACCTGACCAATTCTCTGCACTACCTGATCCACTATCTCTCCCCCCGTTGTCCTCCTCTCTCTCTCGTTTTCCTTATTCATTAGGTCTTCAAAATACTCCTTCCATCTACTCAACACTCTCTGTTCACTCACTAGTACATTTCCCTCTCTATCCTTTATCAGCCTAACCTGCTGTACATCCTTTCCAGCTCTATCTCTCTGTTTAGCCAAATGATACAAGTCCTTTACTCCTTCTTTACTGTCCAGCCTCTCATACAGCTCATCATAGGCCTGAGCCTTTGTCTTTGCCACCATTCTGTTCGAAGCCTCACAGTACTCCTGCCTACTTCCTTCATCTCTCTGGTTATCCCACTTTTTCTTAGCTGCCTTCTTCTTCTGAATACTCTCCTGGACTTCCTCATTCCACCACCAACTTTCCTTGTTTTCTTTCCTCTGACCAGACGAAACACCCAACACATTCTTGCCAGTTTCTCTCACCACCTTAGCTGTAGTTTCCCAGTCCTCAGGTAGCTCCTCACTGGCCCCAAGGGCCTGTTGCAATTTTTCCCTGAACTGCCTGCAACCATCCTCCTCCTTCAGCTTCCACCATCACCAACATGTCCACTGAAGTCTGCACCAATCACTAATCTCTCCTCTCTAGGGACACCATCTACCACTTTATCCATCTTACTCCAAAATTCCTCGTGCACCTCTAACTGACAACCAATCTGTGGTGAATATGAACTGACCACATTCAAAATTACACCATCAACCTCCAACTTCAGGCTCATGATCCTGTCTGACACTCTCTTTACATCCAGAACACTTTTCACAAGCTGTTCCTTTAGGATTATCCCTACTCCATTTCTCTTCCTCTCTACACCATGATAGAACAGTTTGAATCCACCTCCAATGTTCCTGGCCTTGCTTCCTTTCCATCTGGTCTCCTGGACACACAGAATATCTACCTTCCTTCTCTCCATCATGTCTGCAAGTTCTCTGCCTTTACCAGTCATTGTCCCTATGTTCAGAGTCCCTACTCTAACCTCCACACTCCTGCCTTTACTTCTCTCTCGCTGCCTTCTAACCCGCCTTCCTCCTCTCCTCTTTGATGGTCTTCGACCTACAGTAGTCCAATTTCCACCTGCACCCTGCTGGTCAACAGCACCGGAGGCGGTCGTGGTTAACCCGGGCCTCGACCGATCCGGTATGGCAATCATATTTGTGATCCACATGATAGTTTTGGTACGTTTGGTACGTTTTGGTAAGTTTTTACGCCGGATGCCCTTCCTGACGCAACCCTCACCATTTATCCGGGCTTGGGACCAGAAGTACACAAAGTACACCCCTAATGATTTATTATATGAAAACACCAGCTCTAAATAAATGCAGGACTGATCCTGTTTTGCAAAACTGAAGATTGCAAAACATATGCTATCATAATTGTGCAACTATAACTAACTAACTAAATAAATACATAAATAAATAAATAAACATGTTTTCCATGGTGTTGCTGTTTCAGCAGGTAATGTTGTATGATGCATGATGTAATGTTACTTCATGCTGGAGATGGGCACCATTATTCACCATTTAAGATCTCTTTGAGTGTTCCTTTGCTGAGTTTGCTGAGCTGAGTGTTTTCGTATGACGTGTAGTTTGGAACAAAGCCAATGAAATATGTATTTTTAGAACTGGGTAGAGCTGAAGAGAAGGTTAGATACAAGCATTTCCTATCACGCCTCATGTTAACTGACACAGCATCACTCAAATTAAGCTTAATAAATTAAAAAGAAATAACAAAATTGTAGTGTATTTCTGAAGGTTAAATGGCAGCATGTTAAATCACTAGATCTATTGCAGTAAATAAATGTGAACGCTTTCATGTTTCAGCATAAACAACAAAAAGGGTTAAAGTGCCCATCTCTGTTCCATATCAGTGCAAAGATGGTGAATCCAATTAGCTTCCACTCCATCCTATTACAGCTTAAAATGTCTTTGTGTCCAGATGTTCTATTGTGAGTTATGAGAGCTATAAGAGGCACCTGGAGAGTGCAACTCCATAATATTCCGCTATAGTGCATTACATTTCAATATCTTCTTTGATGGACAGAAAGACACAAGGAGAGACAGAGTAACAGATAGACAGACATAAACGTAGAAAGAATGAGAGCAAAAAACAGACAGAGAGGGAGAGAGAAGACAAAGAGAAAAAGAAAGAGAAAAGGAAAAAAGGAGAAAGGTATGAAGCAGGGAGGTATGAGAGACAGAGAGAGAGAGACAGACAGAGTGAGTGAGAGGGAGAGAGAAAGAGCGTCTCAGGGCGCTGAAGCTCCTCACAGAGTGAAATGAGCAGCATGGCAGAGATTCAGACCAGTGTGGCATTCGCAAAGCAGACAGATGGCACAATCACAAAACAATAGATTTACAAACACTGCACAAGAGGCTGTGGCAAAACAACAATTGCTCACTGGCGCTAGCAGAAGAGACACAATCGCGCTCACAAACATTACTCAGAGATTACACTGACACAAGTAATAAAGCCTGAAAGAAAGGACTGCTCGTGAATGGTTTATATGTGTGCATAAAGGCAGACTGGCGTCCCGGGCTGGTTTCCTAGACTGAGACAGAATTAGCTGAAGGGACGTCTCATATTAAAAGCATTGCATTAAGTCTGTGCGCCGCTCTAGTAAAGGTACTGGGGTACACACATGACCCCAATCTCTCAGGGGAGATGCAGAGAAAGTGAGAGAGGGAGAGGGAGAGAGGGAAGAGGGCAGATAGGGGCAGAAATGAAGAAAGAGAGAGAGAGAGACAGTGAGAGGCGAGAGACTGAGAGAGTTAGTTAAGTAAGATATATGAGAAAAAACACAATAGATGGGATAATTTTATCACTAAATATAAGGTGTTTAATTATACTGTCAACTTCTGCAAGATTCAGCTTTGGATGTGCATACTACATTTATCATTTCTCGAGCAGACTCAGCCACTAAAAGGGCCAGATTGCATGCCATTGCAGTGCATGCTGGAAACTGTAGTGCAATTTATAGTGAAATGGGCGAATATTAATAGACATTTTAAACAATTTTGCGGGCCGAATAGGATTGTGCCACAGGCCTGACACGGCCCGCAGGCCTTATGTTTGACACATGGGGTCTAGGGTTAAACATTCAAATTGCATGACATAGTTATTTTAAATGTTTTTACATATTAACTAAAGACATATATGGACACAATAAGCATGGTTATAACATGCTAACAATGTATTATTATAAATATTTATAGCCATGTTTATAATGCCTTATGAATGCATTATAACATGGTATGAATGTGTTTATAGATGCTTACAAAGGTGACATTCATTGAAAGTGTTACCAGCTTTTAATTACAACTACATATAAACATAAATAAACATTTATAAGGGCTTATTCCAACAAGAAGGAGTTACTCTGAGGGCACTTACACTTTTAAATTAACTGAACTTCAGTGTACTTCTACTCACAAAGTCCAATCATTAGCAGTAATGGGAGACAAATTTGAGTCACATGGAAATGCCAGGTGTGTAAACGGCTATACGTCTTTCACACCTTAGATCAGATCTCTTGTGATAGCTGTTAAAGCCAGACATATAGAAGGATTAAGCACTTTGCGACTGCCTTAACATAAGCATGTTGCCAAAGGATGTGATTGAGAAGGCAGAGATGGTGCAGCCTTTGTTGCATCTCTCACCAAAAAGTTCCAAACTGCCTTTGGACACAACAGCAACACAAGAACTGTGTGTCAGGAGCTTCATGAAATGGGTTTCCATGGCTGAGCAGCTGCAAGCCTAAGATCACTATGTGCAATGCCAAGCGTTGGCTGGAGTGTTGAAAAGCATACCATCACTGTACTCAGGAACAGCAGAAACGTATTCTCTGCAGTGATTTATCACATTTCACTATCCTGGTGGTTTGGTGAACAAATCTTGGTCTGGCAGATGCCAGGAAAGCACTACCTACCAGAAATGGCAGTAAAATTTGGTGGAGGAAGAATAATGGTCTGGGGCTGTTTTTCAGGGTTTGGGCTTAGTTACAATGAAGGGTAATGTTAGTACTACACCATACAAATACATTTTAGACAATGACATGCTTTCAACTGTGTGGCAACAGTTTCCTGTTCCAGAATGACTGGAGTCCCTGTGCACTAAGCCCATAAAGACACGGTTTAACGAGGAACTCCAATGATCTCCACAGAGTCCTGACTTCAATTACACTGAATGACTTTTGGATTAACTGGAATTGTCAACTGTAAACCAGGCCTGACATCACAAATGCTCTTTTGACTGTATGGGCACAAATTCCAGAGTTACACTCCAAAATGACATAGAAATCCCACTCAGAAGAGTGAAGGCTGGTATAGCTGCAAAGAGAGGACCAACTCCATATTAATGTCCATGGTTTTGGAAATGTATGTTCAACTCATATATGTTCAGCTCACATGTGTGTTGGTCAAGTGTTCACATCTGTTTTTCCATATGTGTGTAACATATCGCTGTTGTCAGAACAAAACCTCCAAAATCTCCAAAATGGTAACTTTACAGGAAGAAAAAACAGACTTTACTGTTAATGTAAGTCAATCAAAGTCATTTTGGGCCATTTCTTTTGGTCCATTCATCATGAAATTTACATACAGTGTAAAGAACAACAGGTATTTTAAATTATGTCCAAAACAGAAAAACGGACAGTTTTTTGCAGACAGCAGCGATATGTGTTTTATTGTTCAATGGCTAAGAAACGATTAATACTGATTAATACACCATGCTACTGTTATCACTGGCGATAACCATAACTCCTAATGATTAATAGATAGAGTGCGGCTCGAACACATACTGTGCAAAGAGAAGAGCCTCTAAACAAGAGTACAAAGCATAATCCATCTTTCCCTGCCATATGTTCCCTGCTATAGAAAGAAAAGCAACTCCAGCCTACAACAAGATGATCCTGTGATATAGCTTGTGCAGGCTCGTCCAAACACTCGTTCATCACCCTAATGAGTGAGAGACAAAGAGAGGAGAGGGGGCCAGTCACAGTCAGAACCAGTGGGATTCAATCAGGAAAGGTACAATGGTTTTAAACAACAATGCTGACCGCTTTTTTCATCATTTTTATGGCAGAATATTTAGTTGAGGCCATGCAAGTCCATTCAGACACATTAGTCTGACAATTTTTCTTCAGCTTCTTTTTTAGATTCCACAAAGTTTGCCTTCATGCAGCTTTGCACATTCTTCGTGTTCTCTCAAGCAGCTTCATGAGGAGCCGCATGGGAAGCTTCACCAATGGGCATGAGGAAACTCCACAAATGAGCGTTTGTTGGCTGCTCAAAACTACTTGTTGGGGAACATTTAAAACAAAATACAGTAATATGTAAAAGTTAAAGCCTTCATTTATTTAATTATAAGTACAAGTATAAATAAAATATAAAATAAAATACAAAACATATTTATGAGAAAATGACACAGAAGCCATCCATCCATCCATCCATCCATCCATCGTCATCCGCTTATCCGAGTTCGGGTCGCGGGGGCAGCAGCCTAAGCAAAGAGGCCCAGGCCTCCCTCTCCCCCGCCACCTCCTCCAGATCTTCCAGAGGGATACCGAGGCGTTCCCAAGACAGTCGAGAGATATAATCCCTCCAACTCTCTAGGGAGGAGTCCAGAGGCCATCCTTACCAGATGCCCGAACCACCTCAACTGGCTTCTCTCAACGTGGAGGAGCAGCGGATCTACTCTGAGCTTTTCCCAAATCGCTGAGCTTCTCACCCTATCTCTAAGGGAGAGCCTGGCGACCCTACGGAAAAAGCTCATTTCGGCCACTTGGCTGTTCAGAGAAATTCTGTCCATAAAAGGTATGAACAGAATCGGTGATAATGGACAGTCCAACAATAGAGCCCGGAGTCCAACAGTCGAACCAAGTTACTGCTCTGTTTGTACAGGGACTGAATGGCCCGTAACAACAAGCCCCTCACCCTGTACTCCCGGAGCACTCCACACAGGATCCCCTGAGAGACGCAGTCAAATGCCTTCTCCAAACCCACAAAACACATGTGGACTGGTTTGGCGAACTCCCACGTACCCTCCAGGACCCTGGTGAGGATAAAAAGCTGGTCCAGTGTTCCACGACCAGGGCGAAATCCGCATTGTTCCTCTTGTAGCTGAGATTCGACTATCGGTCAGACTCTCTTCTCCAGTACCCCTGCATAGACCTTACTCGGTAGGCTGAGAAGTGTGATCCCCCAATAGTTGGAACACACCCTCCGGTCCCCTGGAAAGTTCAGTCTTAGAAAGTGGATTTTCTGCTTCTCACAATCCAAATAATTTGGTCAGATGTTCTTCTTTTTTGTCTATTTCCTTTTCTCAGCAACAGGTTCTTGGCAGCTACACATCCTTTCATCCTCATAGTATTGACTTGTCTTCTCACGGTGGAAGGATGAACAGAAACACCTGTGGATTTTTCAGACCTGAATCAAGAGCAGAGCTGGATTTTCTCCTCTCTCCCAAACACAAAGTACTGTTTTTCTGATGGTCACAGTGCTGGTGGTCTACCAGGTCTTGTATGGTTGTTAGAGGTCTCATTTTCTCTGTACCTTTTGGAAACTTCCTGTTTTCTCTTGTCCTCCTTTGACATTCCCCTGTCTTATGTGGATTATCTTATATCTAATCTTTTCAGAGTAAAAAAATATTTTTTAATATAAAATGTTTGTTATGGAAATTCATACATATGAATTAATTTCATTTGTGTATGTTTGTCATAACAAATTTTAAGTTTAATTTAATAACCTTGTCATATATAATAATATCCTATTACATGCCATATGTAATATCCTTGGACCCAAGTGCAAAGCAACTGGAGAACTAGAAAACAAAACGAAAACAAGGACACCACAAGTGGGAATGGAACCTATGACCTCAGAAAACAAAGTTTGAAAGTATAACCACTACTGTGACAGGATTGTATTGAGAGTTTTTTAAAGAAAGAGAGACAGAAAATGATGGGAAATAAAACAAAGGATAGGCCAGACAAGAGAAACACCAAAATTACCAAGGCCAGACAAAAACAAACACCAAAGAGAATCGATTTTAAAGGATAGGAATAAAAGCCAACAGAAACATGCTCTGAGGAACGTTTATTGCTTTTTATTTCTTCCTTTCAGATTCAGAAAGGAACAGACTAGAGAAGTATGAGAGAGAAAGAAAACCTTGAGTAAAACTTTTTATCCTCTACATGAGACTTCTGGCTGGCCGGCCTGCCAGAAACTCAGTAACAAAGACTCAGCAATGTGAACCTCTGATTTAGGCCTTAAGTAGCCCTACATCCAGGTGTAGGGTGTTGTGCTTCATTGTGGGAGGGAGCTACACTGCTTCTCCCCTCAGTGGTCAGAGGTGGCAGTGCCCTTGGTCTACAACACCCACCTTAATCAGATATGTCTAAACTTTAATTAAATTGCACACAGAGGAATTAGACCTCCACATTTAACTCATCCGTGCAGTGAAACACCCACATACATGCACACACACACACACTACGGGGCAGTGAGCACACTTGCCTGGAGCAGTGGGCAGCCCTATCCACGGCACCCAGGGAGCAGTTGGGGGTTAGGTGCCTTGCTCAAGAGAACTTCAGTCACATACTGTTGGCCAAGTGGATTGAATCTGCGACCTTCCACAAGGCTGGTCCACTAACCTTCAGTCCTCAATTGCCCTATGACCTATGTGCTCTGTGTCCTGCGTAAACATTTGCTTATAAACCTTGGTTCCTGTGTATTTTATTACCTGCTGCAAGAACGCATCTGCATTTGTTATAACAAGGTTAGGTCAGACAAACCCGGAGAGGTGAACTGTGCTGCCGTTAGCTGGGATGTTGAGTAGGGTGTGAATGGCACATGGCGCTGTATTTGTTCTGATGATAGAACAGCACTGTCCTCTGCTCAAACAGAGTAGCTTCTGATAGAGAAGCAAGAGTTCTGTTTGTTCAGCCCCGGCTGCATGTTCCTCCCCTACCCTCTCTCCGAACTCACTTCAATTCACAATAGATTTACTGGTTCCGACCATATTAGCTGCAGCCACATCATTTTAAAGTGTTAACTATTTATCCCGTAATGTCAAACTGGGAACCATCCAGGCTAAAGTGCTGTGGAGATTAGTGTTTACCCTCATCTAACGCTCTGAATTCGGTTCATGAAGGCCTTGCTAATTAGCCGATGAGCTGAATCGGGTCTGTTTAATGAGGCAGTGTACAGTGTTTTGGCCCGCGAGAACTGGAGCTTGACACATGATTTAATCTGTTCTAGGTTTGATGCTTGTTGTTGTTTTTATTGTTAATAATACTTATTTTCAACTCTATTTATGACATATATAATGTACAGTACTGTGTAAAAGTTGGAGACATTTATTCATGACTTAGCAGAAAAAAGTAGAAAACAAATATTTAATACAAAATTCCACAGAAGCCTCAACTGCTAAATACAATGTCAGATTTCTCAGTGTTTAGTGTGTCCACCCTTTGCCTTTCATTCCTGCCTCTCACGATCCAAGTCCATGAAATGTTATCCACAGTACTATGCAACAGTTTTTGTTTAGATGATGGTTAGGCTGTTATGTGTGTTTGTTTTCTCTTCTCTATTGGTCACTCTTCTCCTGTTCTTTCAGCTGTTTAGCTCTCAACTTAGAATAGTTTGTTTTGTTTATTTATTTGTGTGTTTTGATACTGTCTGTAGTCCCCCTCCTATGTAGACTGCCTAGTCTGCCCTTACAATTTTACTATAATAAATTGTTGCTTTTCTTTATTTATAGTTTAACTTGCTTGTATGTTCGACTTTAGCAGTTTTATCAGTAAATTATATATACATTTATTAAGTGATACTTTTTATATATATGCATGACAGCTATATATATATATATATATATATATATATATATATAGCTGTCATGTATATATATATATATATATATATATATATAGCTTCTGGGAAGGCTTTCCACAAGGTGTAGGAGTGTGTTTATGCATGATTTTTCACTCCAAAGAACACGTCTCCACTGCTCTAGAGTCCAGTGGCGGTGCTTTACAACACTACATTCGACACTTTGCAGTGCGCTTGGTGATATAAGGCTTGGATGCAGCTGCTCGGCCATAGAAACTCATTCCATGAACTTCTCTATGCTGTTCTTGAGCTAATCTGAAGGCCACATGAAGTTTGGAGGTCTGTAGTGATTGACTCTGCAGAAATTTACCGACCTCTGTGCACTATGCGCCTCGGTATCATTTTATCATTTGTGGCTGAGTTGCTGTCGTTCCCACTCGCTTCCACTTTGTTATTATACCACTGACAGTTTGTAATTTTTCAGTTTTTTACATAATTTGAAAATGCCTGTTGCTCCTTACATGCTGTGTGTAAATTTCATTAAGAGTGAATCGAAAGAAATGCCCTACAACAGTGAAAAAAGTCTGGTTATATTCACTTACATTAACAGAAAAGTAGGTTTTTTTTCTTCTCCTGAAAAGTTATTTTGAAGATACAAGGTTTAAATACACACACACACACGCACACACGCACGCACGCACAAACGCACGCACACACACACACATATATATATAATGTATTCAAGGGGGAAGGGGGAAATCCATCCATTGTAAACGTAAACAAAGAAGGTCATTTCGAGAGGTCTGATGTAAAATGCTCCACTCCAAAGAAACAATGGTAGTAATGAGCAAAGTGGTCACGATTACGCTGCCTGATGTCTGAATGCCTGATATATTATTTTATTATTTTTTGTTATTGATTGTTTTTTATTGTTTATTGTTTTGGCCTAAAGCATATTTTTACAAATACATTAATGGCTTTGGACATTCTAAGGCAATCTAGTATCAATAGATATACATATTTTTGTGATTTACCACTATTTTACCATAATCACCATTACATGATTACATCTAATAGTAATTATAATCGTGCAAAACAAATAACAATAAATAATAAATGGCAATATTTGCGACATTGTTCCTATCACCACTACTGGAAAGAAATCAGAGTTCTCTATATGGCACCATTTCACATCACAACACACTGAAATTTCTTTTTTTTTCCTGTCCATTTCTTTTCCTAACAGCATATTCCAGAGCTCTATTTCAGGATGTTCTTCTATTGCAAACTTTTCAAAGTATTAATCTTGGATACATTTGTATTTATGACAATGAAGGAGAAAGTGCTTAGCTCTCTCAAAGTAGTCACAAAACCTTAGTTTTCTATATGGCCACAGTTTTTCTCTCTCTCTCTTTTCTCACACAGTGCATGTACTTTTAGGAAGTGGCCGCTCGTTCTCAAACGTAAAGTATGGTCTTCAGTGGACCTTTAGTGGTTGTTTTCTTCTCCTCTCTTCTTACTATCCTTGGATCAACCTGCTTCTTAGGCTCTTTCTCTTACATTGCTACTAGAAATTTGTCCTTTGGCCTTCGTCTTCAATTTATCAGCTGTCTTGTGCAGTTGGACCCCTCAACTTTAGCTCTATTTCTGCAAGGATCTTGCAGTTTACCAGTGTGCTGTTCCTGCAGTGTATTAGGCCACATGTCTATTAGCCTCATTCGGCTCATTTGAGGTTCATCAGCCAGTGAGCACGAGGTCATTTGTGTCCAGAGTTTTATTACTTAAGCATATTACCTTACTTTATTTCAAGGAATAGATGACCATTTAGGTCTACAGTCTTTTTTCTGCTTATATATAATGGAGCACAATAAAAATGGTGCTTTGATTTCATGTGATTCCATTTTTACTTTACAAATGTCGTCAGTTTACTTCTTTGAATATATTTATGTGCACATAACACATATCCAACATTCATTTCTTCTAAAACCATAGAATACTCAACTGTATGTCCAAATGTTTGTGGGCACCCCTACTTATTAGTAGATTCTGCTGCATTGAGGTGCACTTACTGCTGAAACAATGCATGGAGTTCAGATGCATACAGCTGGTTTAATCTCCGTAGAAAAGCATTGACAACAGAACAGGATGCTTTGGAGCAGCCAAATATGAGCGTAAAATCATTCATCCCATGCTAAGTGTAGGCTAGAGGGGTGTGAAATCCCCCAGCACTGACCTGTGGACCAATGGAATTGCATTCTCTAGAGTGATGGAGTCACATCAGTACCTTTGAGATGAGTTGGAGTGGCATTTGTGTTGATCCAGAACTAATCATCCAACATCAATACCTGATCTCACTAGTGCTCTCGCAGCTGAGTGCAATCAAATCCTCACAGCAATGTTTCAACATTTAGTGTACAGCCTTCCCTGAAGAGTGAAGGACAAACTCCTTTATAATACTCTTGATTTTGGAAGAAACATTGGATGAGCAGGTGTCTGAAAAACCTTTGGCCATATAGTATATGTGGACACAGAAACACTGTGTCCATATGTGCTTTTGGTCAGGTGGTGTATCACACATGGAGCTCGTGACTCTGAAGCAGAAGAATTGTGACTCTGCTTAGGCTTTCCTGCTGCCACCCACTCTCAACTAGCGCTTATGTAGGATTATACGGTGCTCCACCCATTCAGCATGACATGGTTCCACTCAGATTCCTCTCGCTTTGTTCTCTCTTTCTCTCTCTGGTTGAGTTATTGATCCAGTGAGGTAATGTAAAGCTTGCCTGTGAGGCTGTGAGAGAAAGACAGCAGCGAGGATAGCTTAATTTGCCCAGTGCTATGTGCACACATGCACACACACCCCTACTGGACTGAACTACCATAAATTGACTCATATTCTTCACTACAAGGAAATGAATCTATTTTATATGAGACTGAAGGTACAGCAGCATGTCAATGACAAAGGTTGAAACAAGTTGGCAAAGGATGCCTTTTGGAGGTACAGAAAAAAAATATTTTAACTGAAAATAAACTACCTCCAGCATCCTCCCACGACCCTGACGGAGAAGCGGCTTAGAAAATGGATGGATGGATGGATAAACTACCTGAACAGAATGTAAGCTGTAATAAAAGCAAGGGCTGGACACACTAAACATTTTAAATGATACTTCCCTTTTGAGAATTCTGTATAATATTCTCTTAATACATGTAAAAATATTGTTTTCACTGATTTTTCATGATCCAGAGAAACGGATAACATATTTAGTGGGAATCACTGTGTACAAGTGTAGCTTGGGGCCTGGCTGTGCACTAACAGAGCAGTGTAAGATTTATCATTGTTTATTGTGTACAGCTGTGTTTAATAAATGCTAAATTTCTAGTGTGTATTTACACACAGATATGGACCATTCCACTGATATGGTTCAAAAATGGTCCCACAGTGAGGCTGAATACTTCATTACATATTTATGGATGGGATTTCTTAATGATATATTTAAAAGGCATTAATAGAGATAGTAATAAGTTAAATATATACACAATGATCATTTATTTATTTTTTTGTCTTTTTTTCAATATTGTTTTTTTTCCCAAAATATATTTTTGATCTCTTCTAGACTGATGATGAAAGACGTAGCCACACCCCTGCATTAATTTTAGCGCAGGAAGTGAGCCTGCATCCCTGTCCCTCATGGCCATATGGTGAGCAGTTAGATTCCATTGTTTTGAAGTAAATGTATCCCAAGAAATCTGAAAAATCTGTGTGTAACATTAAGAATGGTCACTACTGAAATAGAAATTGTGCCAACTTTTGTCTTTTTATTAACAATATTATGAAATGTGTGTGTTCAACTGTTCAAAGTTGTGTTCACTAGTCAGACACTGCCTAGATTTCTTTAGTTCTGCCCATAATTAGCGATTATAATCACTGAAACAGTGATTACTGAAACATTTGGTAGGTTTTTGGTACTGACAAAGTAGAATGTTCAGAGCTGAGTAAGATTTCTCATCAATTACTGCAGATGTGCATACATACATTTGATAAATGCCCATTTTCTTGTGTGTGTTGCTAGTGCTTATGCACAGATGTTCTATGCACACTTGGATAAATGAGACCCTTGAGTGTCCACTAAATTGTTCCTTTAAAGTTTCACTGCTTACCATGTCATTATCACAACACTCGAATGCCAATGGGAAGCATACCAAAGCATGAAACAGAAATTCCACACAAGCCACACCTTGTTCATGTCTTGCACATCTCATTTCTTTTTGAAGTAAGCCCATGTTAACTAATGCTGAGGCTGGGTGCTGGTGCTCTGGAGCTTTGCAAGCAAAAATATGGTTGTATCTAAACCACTGATTAGGACTGTCACTGATTACATATTGCTTTTTCACTGTGCCATATCTTTTCTGTTGAAAATGGAAGCACCCGGGGCAGAAAACAATATAATGCATTCCTCAGTGCTCAAATATGCATGGATTTTGATTGCAGTCAACTCTCAGACATCCTCCTTAAATGCGAACGTCCTATGGAATGAGGAATGTGTTAAATTTACTCAGACTACAAGCAACACAGCAAGCTGAGTAAGTATACGCTAAAGGCTGCTACACCTGGTGAAAGTTTTATGTTTAAACTGTACAAATTTTAAGAAATTACTTAAAATTCTAATTGAGTAATATTTCATTACAGTACTATGCAAAAAGTCAGAGACCACCATTCATTTATTTAATTTACAGCTAAAACAGCCATTCTGTTTTTCCACATAGACAAAGTTTAGTCTTAGAAACTGGTTGTATTTTCTGCTTTTCACAATCCAAGAACTCTCCTGCTCTACTTATGAACACAAATGAAAAGTTTGGAATGCACACTTTGGCAGAGCTGCTTGGTTCTTTAAGGCTGAGCTATGGGGGAAAAATAAGCTTGCTTTTGTTATTGTTTGAGCACAGTGAGTGGAGACTTCAAGCAAAATGCATTTTGTACAATACATACTTTCCATTACATCATTAAACTATGATAGACACACATCATCACTGCTATTGTGCATAATTTACAGCTGCATTGGTGCTATGACTCGGGTCAGCATCCTCTGATGGCATTCAGCCCTGCAGCACAGGGAATGGCAGTGACTACAATACCCTTGCCCAGCACTGTCACTGGGCAGACAGAAAAGCATCAAGCATTCACTGCCACACTCTACAGCACATAATTAAAAGATGATAGACATACATCATCCCTGCTCTTATACGTAATTTATAGTCACATCGACACCTTCATATGGATGAGCATTCCCTCTGATGGCATTCAGGCTCCTGGCTTGCTGCAGAGAGGACAGATGGGAGTTTGACTACAGTACTTTGTCCAGTACTAACCTATAAGCACTGTGCAAATGGCACGCCTAGGGTACAGCTTTTCAGTGCAGTCGTTGCAATTGTTTGAAGCATGGAATTTTGTATAGAAACAGTAGGCTTTTATCCTACCTAACGCCATCCGTGATACATTTGCTTTGTCTCCTCTAACTTAGGAATAACAGCCTGTGCAACTGTGTTGTCTATCACTGTATAAAAGAAGCACAGTGCAGCCTTTTATTATGGATGCCCCTTGACAGTTTCTGAGCAAAATTTGGATCACTGAGCACTTGTTAAATCAGAGTAACAACAAAACTTTTGAAATGGGCTACTAACTAGTAAGGCTTTAAAAATGAAAAACAATTCTTATTAAAAAGGAAAGGATGTGCATGTTTTTCTCAGAAAGAGTCTAACTTGGTCAGACATGGTTCATGATCAGATGAACCTTGACTCAGAAATTACAATTGTTCAATATTTGTAAAAGGGCTGTTGACCTTGGAATTGCACTATGACTATATCCCTCTCTTAAAAGCATGTCAGAATAAAAGTCTGGCTTATTGGTTGTCGGCTATGCCGCATCACATTTAAGGAAATCTGGATTTACGGACAAAAGTTTTTCAGTGAGTTGCACAGCTGCCCTACTTTGCAACATGTTATGATTTCAAATGTTGTTTCAAACAGAATCATGCCTTGAACTTAAGGCTGGCATGATCATGACATTTTGGCTGACCATTAATTGTCAAATAAATAATTGTGGTTAATTATTTTTTTCTTCTCATTCATCAAATGAAACCATTAAAGTGACCAAATTGTCTTATTAGCCATCTGGCTTTCTAGCTTTATTATTTAGTGACTAACACTGGCAGTACTGTTGAACTGTTTATTGCATACACACACACGTTTCACACAGAGTGAAAATATAAGCAAAAAACACTTGGCTTGTTCTGCTTGCACACAGGCAGAAAATGGCAACATTAGCTATACAGCTAACAAATAAACCAAATTACTTGCACTGCCCTCTAAACACCCTTAGGCACCAAGTTAGAAGTTAGAGCTTTATTTGCTATCACAAGTCCAGTGACATGTCTCATTGAATGTACTTAGTGCTTTCTTTTATTTCTATTTATTTGCCTCACACTCAATTCACATGTGGCTTAATATTATTGTGACTGAGGAAAATGACTGCCCTCAGATTAAATAATTACATCCATCCATCCATGTTCTAAGCCGCTTCTCCGTCAGGGTCACGGTAAATAATTACAATCATCTGAAATAACTGTGATTAGGTGATCGTGAAAATCGTGACAGCTCTAGCCAATGTTTTGTTTGTAAATGTTATAGAACACTAATAGTTGTTTTTTAGTTTACTTAAAGCAAGAAGTTAGTTTTACATACCAAACAAATGGAACCGAGAAACCACTTCCAGACAATTTTACCTTCTAGGTGTGTCCAGACTACATCTTCCTCCATGCAAAACTTAATCATCATCTAATTCTTCAGAAGGGGTTAGTTTCTGACCATAGGTCCAATGTTGGCTAAATGTTTTTGGTTGGTGGACTATTCTCAACCTAGCAGTGACACTAGAATGTGTTAAAAACACAGGAAGGGGATCCTGAGTGGTGCAACCATCTAAACATCGACCCTATCATCAGGAGATCGCAAGTTTGATCTACAACCATCCATGGCCGGGTGTCTGATAGGTCTCGCTCTCTCTGGGTGGGTAGGATGGCACCCTTCTTTTCCCCCCACCACTCAAAGCGATGCTAGTTAGCTGATGCAGCAGAACTGGCAGTTGGTGCTTTCCTCCGAGCGCGTTCAGCTGTCCAATGACGTTGCGTGAGAGGTAGTGCGGTTGTGCTTCACAGATTTCGCAGGAAGCCTGTGTTAGCATTCACCCTACTAGTATTGATAGCATCGTGTGATTGGGGGGCAGGGGGGTCCTAACTAGCAGGTGGAATATTTTCTTTGGGTAAAAGAAAAAAAAAAATTAAAAAAAAAAAAATATATATATATATATCCATCCATCCATCCATCATCTTCCGCTTCTCCGGGGTTCGGGTCGCGGGGGCAGCATCCTGAGCAATGAAGCCCAGACCTCCCTTTCCCCAGCCACTTCCACTAGCTCCCTGGGAGGGATTCCGAGGCGCTCCCAGGCCAGCTGGGCGATATAGTCACGCCAGCGTGTCCTGGGTCTTCCCCGGGGTCTCCTCCCCGGTGGACTTGCCTGTGACACCTCCCAAGGGAGGCATCCAGGAGGCATCCTAACAAGATGCCCGAACCACCTCAACTGGCTCCTCTCGACGTGAAGAAGCAGCGGCTCTACTCCGAGTCCCTCTCGGATGACCGAACCCTATCTCTAAGGGAGAGTCCAGCCACCCTGCGGAGGAAACTCATTTCAGCCGCTTGTATTCGCGATCTCGTTCTTTCGGTCATTACCCAAAGCTCATGACCATAGGTGAGGGTGGGAACATAGATCAACCAGTAAATCGAGAGCCTTGCCTTATGGCTCAGCTCTTTCTTTACCACAACAGACCGGTAAAGAGCCCGCATCACTGCTGACCCAGCACCAATCCGCCTGTCAATCTCCCGCTCCCTTGTACCATCACTCGTGAACAAGACCCCGAGATACTTAAACTCCTCCACTTGAGGCAAGAGCTCATCCCCGACCCAGAGAGGGCTCTCCACCCTTTCCCGCGTGAGAACCATGGCCTCGGATTTGGAGGTACTGATCCTCGTCCCGGCCGCTTCACACTCGGCTGCAAACCGATCCAGTGAAAGCTGAAGTTCACGGCCTGATGTCCCCAATAGGACCACATCATCTGCGAACAGCAGCGATGTGACCCTGAGGTCACCAAACCGGACACCCTCCATCCCCTGACTGCGCCTAGAAATTCTATCCATAAAAATTATGAATAGAATCGGTGACAAAGGGCAGCCCTGACGGAGTCCAACTCTCACTGGGAAAAAGTCTGACTTACTGCCGGCCATGCGAACCAAGCTCCTGCTTTGTTTGTACAGGGCCTGAATGGCTCGTAGCAAAGAGCCATGTACCCCGTACTCCCGAAGCACCTCCCACAGAATACCCCGGGGAACACAGTCGAATGCCTTCTCCAAATCCACAAAGCACATGTGGACTGGTTGGGCAAACTCCCATGAACCCTCGAGAATCCTGGAGAGGGTAAAGAGTTGGTCCAGTGTTCCACGACCAGGGCGGAACCCGCACTGCTCCTCCTGGATCCGAGGTTCGACTATAAGCCGGACTCTCTTCTCCAGTATCCTTGCATAGACCTTACCAGGGAGGCTGAGGAGTGTGATTCCCCTGTAGTTGGAACACACCCTCCGGTCCCCCTTTTTAAAAAGAGGCACCACCACCCCAGTCTGCCAATCAAGTGGCACCACCCCCGATGTCCACGCAATGTTGAAAAGGCGTCTCAGCCAAGACAGCCCCACAACATCCAGAGCCTTGAGGAACTCGGGACGGATCTCATCCACCCCTGCAGCCCTGCCGCCAAGGAGCTTTTTAACTACCTTAGCGACTTCGGCCTCAGTAATGGACAAGCCTATTCCCGTGTCCCCAGACTCTGCCTCCTCACTGGAGAACGTGTCGGTGGGATTGAGAAGGTCCTCAAAGTATTCCTTCCACCGCCCAATGACGTCTTCAGTCGAAGTCAGCAGCACACCATCTCCACTATATACAGTGCTAGTGGCACACTGCTTTCCCCTTCTGAGTCGCCTGACGGTTTGCCAGAATCTTTTCGGAGCCGACTTAAAGTCACTTTCCAAGGCCTCACCGAACTCTTCCCACACCCGGGTTTTTGCCTTGGCAACGACTGAAGCCGCAGATCGCTTGGCCTGTCGATACCTGCCAGCTGCCTCTGGTGTCCTACAGGCCAACCATGTCCGGTAGGACTCCTTCTTCAGCTTGACGGCATCTCTCACCTGGGGTGTCCACCACCGGGTTCGAGGATTACCACCCCGACAGGCACCAACTACCTTGCGACCACAGCTACAGTCAGCCGCTTCAACAATGGAGGAGCGGAACATGGCCCATTCTGAGTCAATGTCCCCCACCTCCCCCGATATCTGGTCAAAGTTCTGACGGAGGTGTGAGTTGAAGATCAATCTGACAGGTTCTTCTGCCAGACGTTCCCAGCAAACCCTCACTATACGTTTGGGTTTGCCTGGTCTGACTGGCATCTTCCCCCACCACCTGATCCAACTCACCACCAGGTGGTGATCAGTTGACAGCTCAGCTCCTCTCTTTACCCGAGTGTCCAGTACACATGGCCGCAAGTCCGCTGACACGACTACAAAGTCAATCATTGAACTGCGGCCTAGGGTGTCCTGGTGCCATGTGCACTTATGGACATCCTTGTGTTCAAACATGATGTTCATTATGGACAAACTGTGGTTTGCACAGAAGTCCAAAAACTGAACACCACTCGGGTTCAGATCAGAGAGGCCATTCCTCCCAATCACACCCCTCCAGGTCTTACTGTCATTGCCCACGTGAGCGTTGAAGTCCCCCAGTAGGACAATCGAGTCTCCAGGAGGAGCACTTTCAAGCACCCCTTCCAAGGACTCTATGAAGGCTGGGTATTCTGAACTGCTGTTCGGTGCATAAGCACAGACAACAGTCAGGACCCGTTCCCCAACCCGAAGGCGTAGGGAAGCTACCCTCTCGTCCACCGGGGAAAACCCCAACATACAGGCGCCGAGTCGAGGGGCTATGAGAAAGCCCACACCTGCCCGCCGCCTCTCACCATGGGCAACTCCAGAAAAGAAAAAAGTCCAGCCCCTCTCAAGGAGATTGGACCCAGAGCCCAAGCTGTGTGTTGAGGTGAGCCCGACTATATCTAGCCGGTATCTCTCGACCTCGCGCACCAACTCAGGCTCCTTCCCCGCCAGTGAGGTAACGTTCCAAGTTCCAAAAGCCAGTTTCAGCAACCGAGGATCAGAACGCCAAGGCCCACGCCTTTGGACACTGCCCGATCCACAATGCACCGCACCCCTACTACTGCCCCTCCCATCGGTGGTGGGTCGATGGGAGGGGGGACTCATGTAGCTCCTTCGGGCTGGGCCCGGCCGGGCACCATGAGTGAATGCCCGGCCACCAGACACTCGCTGGCGAGCCCTTCCCCCAGGCCTGGCTCCAGGGTGGGGCCCCGGTAACCCTGATCCGGGCAGGGTACACGAGTCCTGCTTTGTTGTCCTCATAGGGGTGGTTATGGATCACACTTTGTCTGGCCTGTCACCTAGGACCAGTTTGCCATGGGAGACCCTACCAGGAGCTTTTGCTCCAGACAACATAGCTCCTAGGGTCCTTCAAGCACACAAACCTCTCCACCACGATAAGGTGGTGATCCATGGAGAGGAAATATATATATATATATATATATATATATATATATATATATATATATATATATATATATATATATACATATATACAATGCTACTTAATAATATAATGCACTTACCTGCCACCACCAAGTCCCTGCTATGTTGAGAATTGTCTAGTACCTAAATAATACCTGGTTATCAGTGGCCATGTAGTAGTCTCTGCCCATTGATGGATGGGGTAGAGGGGGACTGATATATTGGGCACAAATAGATGGACAATTGACAGTAATTTAAACATGCAAAGTGCACCTATATGGTAGGTATTTCTGATTAAATGGCCAGTATGTACATGTATGAGGCAGACAGTCCTAAAATACTATCGTCTCAGTGCTTTCAGATATTTCTGGACATTCAAGCTCTTATGCTAATGGTGAAATAGCAGTAATTTTGCCTCCTTTACAAAAATCTTTTTGCCATCCTGTTTCTTTGCTTCGTTTCTTCTTTGCCCTCACAGTCAATGTCCACTCGCCGCCTCCACTTTCCAAAGTGTCATTAATAAAGCGGAAGGGAGATATACAGTGAGATGATTCAATGCCAGCGAGGCTGCTTCTGTCAAAAGATTATTTTATGTATCGGAGCCGGGCTTTTTAGCCCCAGCGTAGGGCCGCCAGTGTCAGACCCTGTTCTCATACTGCTAATGGAGGGTTTGTTTAATTCTAGTTTGAAGTGTATATTACAGACTCAGAGTCTCACTCTGCTAAATCTGAGCCAGTGTTAAGGTGGCAGAGGCAGCACTGAGCTATTTTTCATGTGGCTAATTTGGGACATTTTTAATGCTTAGCTCGCGTGGCTAGCGTGAAGCTTAACTCTCACATTGCTAATGGCCATGTCTGAGTCTCTGTAGGATGCCCGGAGTAATGAGGGCTCAGGCAGCTGTGCCTCCCTCTCAACCTAGCATCTGCGCCCACCACGATGCCCACATGCCAACACTAAACCTAATCATTAGCAGATTATGCACACAGCACTAGCGATCACACAACACTGGGTCCAAGCAGGGAAGCTGGAACTTCTTAGGGTGATTAGAGATGCTAATGCAGATCTGACACAAAGATGCTAGTTATAGGCATGATTTATGATGCAGACAGCAGTGAAAATATGGCTCTCCATCAGAGTGAAAGTAGCTGGGTTAATTTGGGATGAAATCATGGTCTGGCTTTACAGATCTATGGACATGCTATTAGTTAGGGAACATCCATGTTTTCTAATTGGTTAATGTTAGTTTTGTGGCCACACGCTATGCATGTGGGCCCTATGGATAATTGGTGACTTTCCAATGTTTACATGCACTAAAGTGTCTACATGACTCCAAAAACACTGAGCTAGGTGAACTCTGGTGTCCTCAAGTTGAATCAACTCAACAAAAGCCATAAAATCAGTTACTAGATTGTTTTAAGTTGAGCAGGCTTCTTATTTTATATGTAATGACTATATATTATTCAGTAACTAGTATGAAATGTTCACTTACTACTTTGGCTTATTTGTCAACTACAATATATAAATATTCAGTGATGACTATTTGGTTACTACAAATTATTCTGTAAGTACAATGAACTGTTTAATACCTACTACAGAATACTACGTAAATAATATGAATTATTTGGTTACTACTACAAATGATTTATTTATTACTATTTATTATTTAGATATTTATATTTTTTTTTGTATTTAAATTCAATAAGGGGGCTACGCACCTATGTTTTTCACTCACCTTCCACCTGTGTAAATTTAATGTGAAATAAACGTGATTTGATTAGATTTGAACTGTTTAATACCTACTACAGAGTACTGTGTAAATACTGTGAATTATTCAGTAACTATAATGAAATATTCTGTAATTATTTGCTAACTATTGTGAATTATGAGTTTTTAAAGCTCTTATAACATTAAAATGGTAAAACACGTATATTGAATTGCAATTTGAATGGAAATTTAATCATTTAAATGTAGCATAAAATTATCCTCATGGGCCAGCTTTGCCATGTGGACCCCATAGTGGGCCACCCTTGGATAATGTAACCATTGCTTTAACATCAGAGAACCAGTGAAGGACTAACATGACAGCTCCTGTGTAATCAGCAATCAAAAGATGCAAAGAGTGAAATGGTAAAGTTTTTAAAAAATGATAGACAGTGCGGATGAAACTACACAAAGAAAATACACAGCTAGACAGCTAAATGAGTCACACAGAACCTGAAAGCTGTCTCTGGCATCACAGCTTTCAGTCCAGGATGGTTGGTGTGTGTGTAACATGTACCTGTGTGTGCACGTCATGTGAGAAAGAACCCCAGGGTGATTCTGATCATGATTAATGTGATTCGCCTTTCAATTATAATTTTCATTAAGGATCTGCTGTCTGCTCTGTCTCTTAAATAGCAATGGAATTAATAAAACATATCCTTTGAAATAAGCAGCACAGGCCTGGAGCAGGAAGTGTGAGCGTTTTTTCAAAAGGCCGAGAGAATACGAGAACTGCGTGTGTTAACCCTGCAGCCTGGCTGGTGAGTGGCACGTGGCAGATAATTAGATAGGATCTCTGAAAGAGGCGACTTTAAAAAGAAGGGGTGTCAGAAAAAGAAGGAGGAGAAAAAGGGAAAACAGTCCAGATGTATGTACAAGTGAAGTGTGCACTCTAAAGCATATGAAATTAATGTTTATGAAGGCTATAGCTAATCATGCAAACTGCATGTAGCTCTGGCTACTTACTGCACTCTCATGAGGCACAGGGTTTAAACTGGTGTCATCAACAAGTTTGAGACAAACCAGAAAATGAAAGTAAAGTGACAAATGATCACAGATAGTCATTAACTGTAGGAAATACAGTGATTGCAAGGCAAGAGAATATCATAAAATAATATCTGCATGTAACAGAACTCAAGCGTAACAATATGAACTGACCACAGGATTCAGCTACACAGTAAAGTTCCATTCATTTTCACTGATTGTGAAGACTTGAAAGAGAGGGTCTTGAGTGGGCTGAGAGACTTTTTGGGGATGTATTTCTGGAAAAGATGTTAATAAACTACTGACTCCTAGTGTTTGTAAATGATGTTAGCCTTGTAGCTCCAGCACTAAACTAAAGAAGCAAAATTTGGACATTAGACATAGCATTTACATCTGAGATAGATGGAGTATTGTGTGCATGGGATTTTTTGCCTAACAATTACTTTAAGAAATGACAAAACATGGCAAAAAAAAAACCATAAATTGTTTGTCTTTTTGCAAAACAAAACTGTAAGTACAGCAATAATTGCATTAAATTCAAATCATAATAAAATATACTGACTTCTGCTTACAAACACAAACGCTTATCCTTTTGGATTGCAGTGGATGCTGAAGCCCATCCCAGGGGTCACTGGGCAGAAGGCAGGGTACAACCTGGACAGGTCACCAGTCCATCACAAGGCAGATCCACAGGCATATACAATCATACCTAGGGGCAATTTGTGAAACCCGGGGAGAACATGTAAACTCCACACAGAAAGGACCCTGGTCGCCCAGCCGGGGAATTGAACCCAGACCCTTCTTGCTGTGAGGCGACAGCACCACTGTGCTGCCCTCTACTCACAAACATAGATAATTAAATCGGTTGGATTGGAATAAAATTTTAGAACCTGCTCTTTCAACAGGATTTGTGTATGTGTTTCAATGAGCTATGAGTGAGAAACAGGTATCATCTCACATAACACTGTGCTTTTGTGATGATAACTGCAACTTGTAAGGGTTGAAAAGAAGTTTGTGCTCAATCACATTAATCAATCACATTACTTCATTTTTCAATCATACAGTATATGCATATTTTTCAGAACAATAAAGCAACTTTACAGTGAAAGCACAAACAGTTAACTTTCAAAGGAAGTTATGTAATGTGATGTAAAAAAATTTCATTCTAAATAAGCCCATTTATCATGAAATTCTCAGCAAAAAGGCAGCTGGTCAAATTATGTATAAACAGATATACAAGGTGTGTTCCAACAACGATATGCTGTTTATGTCAGCAGCATATGTAGCTCTAAGTTTCAGCCATTAGAGTCATAAATCAGTCTCTTTGTGTGAGAGTTGACATGGATGGAAGATCTACTCAGAGGATCTAGCAATGTGATGGAGCACTGCAAGATGAAGAGTTAACAAAATGACTGATAGCATCTCAGGTCCCCGTAAATCAGTTGCTGATTTTGCATGACCCTGCCGTCATAAAGGATTCACACACACACACACACACACACACACACACACACACACACACACACACACACACACACACACACACAAGACTGTCTGCTTGACTCTGAGTTCTTAATATGTGAACTGATAGTTGGCAGAGTGAATGTTTTGCAGGCAGCATGACCATACGCCCTCAGAATCCCACTGAATTGCCTCCGATGGAGTCTAATTAGAGTCTGTTTAAGCACTATGTACTGAAAGTGAACACACTGTTACTTTCCACTGAAGGGTGAAGGTCTATTTGAATGCAATAAGCCACCAGTCAGAGTTACTGCAGTAAACGAAAAGGAACAGCAAACCTTCAAAAACATTGAAACAAACATTAAAATGTAAAATAGATAAGTAAAATGAAGCAATAATATTGATCACTGTCTTAATAAATAGAAATAACATATAATATTCTTTTGTTTTCATGTTGCTGAATGTTGTATGAGATATATCGTGAGCCAAAAGTAAAATTACATAGGAGATTTGTGATATTAATCCATTAGTACGTCGGCTAAGTTGTAATTCTAGAGCAATTCTAGAGCATTACCTTTTGTATTTGGCCAAACATCCTGTTAGAATCTCAACATCACAGTAATGTCATAACAAATCCCAGTAAAAAATGGTGGCTTCTTTTTTTTTTTTTTTTTTTGGGTGACTTTTTCACTGCAAAAATGAAGGTCGATCTGACCCAATTCCTTAATCCTAAATCTAATGACAATGGGCATCATCCCACACTGAAATGAAATCCCTTGTCTAGTGTTACGTTTTGGGTTTTTTTTTTTTTGGTGTGTTTTTGTTTTTGGGGCCCATATATATTTTCTATTGCATGAGCCTGACATGTCATGAACTTCCATGCGATGATACTGCAATCCAGGGTAATATAGGGACATTACACAGATCTTTTATTACTTATGAGTTAGTCAGTAAAATCCCCCACAGATTACATTACGGGACCTCCTCCAGTAAAACTAATCCAGCTTGAATACGGCTTAAAATGTATGGGATTAAACTAAAAGTATACTTTTTTTTAACACTAAGTTTCCCAAAGACAAAAACAGAATGAATGTAGAGTTCCTTATTTTTGAATTTCTTCCTTGCTGACTACAAAATGAGGCATGAGTTTAGAAGTCTGCAGCCACTGCAATGAACTAAAAGTCAACACACTTTACCCGTTTCAAATTTCAGCTCCACATGGAGAAAATACACACTAGCATTCAAAAGTTTATAATCACTTTTCATATTAATAATTGCTGTTATTTTATTCAATAATAACTTGTACAGAGTACACTGAAATACTATGAGTTAGACACCAGGAGATTTTTTGGCTACACCAAAAAGTTGATAATAAATAACACACTGTTGTCATTTCTTTATGCATTATTTACATATGCATTATTTACATTATGCATTATTAGATTTGATCCCCACTATTTAAGCATTCATATACTTGGTACTTGGATTCATATACAGCCCTGTTCATCGTTCTAGACATTTATTCAATTTCTCACTTTTTGACAGCTTCCAACAAATTAGTTGAAATCTGTGAAGTCACAAAATAGTGTATATCATTTTGGTTTTAAACTGTGTTAAAAATGTGGAAAAAGTTTGAACTGTGACAAACTATCGAACGCTGGTGTAATACTTCAACAGGATTTTGTGTTGTAGTTCACTGACTTTTGGCAGTAATTGTGAAGAAGTCATATCCTGTGCATTTGAAACATGTAAATTCAGTGCATCACTTCTTTTCAGTATGTGTACGCAGCAGGTATGATTGTGTATATCCCACTACACAATCCAACAAAGTGCCTCTAGTGTTTAAATACATGACTTGCAATGGCAAAGTCTGAACACCCCCAGACAAATGACACATTCTGTTGAATTACCAAGAGAAAATAAGTTTAAATGTGCCTTTTCTTTAACATGCTGGAGGAAAATAAAATCTAAAATAGGCCATAACATTTGCACAGGCCACATGTTGTTATATTGTTAATATGTTAGATTCAGCAAATAAACAGTAATTAGGCATTATAAAGTGCCTAGGTGTGTTCCATTTAAAAGATGTGTCCTTATTTTCACATCAACAAAACAGCAATTTAACCGGGGACCAAAACTTTTGTATACAACTGTATCTTCAACTAAGCCACCATTTTCAGCTTTTATCATCACTATTGCAAACACTTACATACAGCAGCCTGATAATGTGACATTTCCCAGAAAACCCTCTGTCAGACTAAAATATTTCACAGAACGAGTCCTATGGGACTCAAATTATGCCAAGAGGCCACCCACAGATGTGCTGGTTCTGAAGAGGAGGCTCCGCTATCTGCCCATAATACACACAGACTGGTACACGCACTCAGTCAGTGTGATGGAACTTGCTGAGAGGGAACAGAGGCGGCTGATGAGCTGACAGACATGAGAGGAGGCGGAGACTGCAACAGTAACAAACACTCTTCCCACTTTAGTGCCAAACCACCGACCGTGCCAGCATGTGTGCGTGTGTTGGAGTGTTTGTGTGTGTGTTGATCTCTTGCGGGTTGAGGGAGTGACATTAGTGTGGCAGATGTGTGACAGATGTCCTCCTCCGGTATGGCCTCCTCTCTGTGAAAGTGCCAAATAGCAAAAGACAATAACACACATCTACACCTAGCTGCTTTAGAACAGTGGGAGCGGACAGATGTCACTTTAAGTTACAGCTCCGGGTTTTTTATGCTCAAAATAACTTATGCATCTCTCTCTCTATCTCTCTCTCTCTCTCTCTCTCTCTCTCTCTCTCTCACTCTCTCTCTGTGTAGTAGAGGTATGTGACTGACCGATGTGTTTGCCCTTCATATGGTAGAAGAAGGAGATGCAGTGTGGCACTCTGCTGGAGCCGGAGGGGCCTCTGGCTGCTGTGACGTTATAGAGTGGCGACAAGAGGCGAGCTTTGTCTCCTTTCTGTCGTGGCCGTGAAGTCTCTATGTACATGTAATAACCTGTAATAGAGACAGAGGTAGTTACAGACGCACATCAAAGCAGTAGATTTAGACCATCAAACAGCTTGCTGAATGTACTTGGAGGCTATTTTTCTCTATATATACTGAGCGTTGCATCGCTTTTCTGCTCAGAAGAGAAAAAAAGTAGAAATGTTATCGGTTGCTACACCAGTTAAGGACACTTTATAATTTAAAATAACAGCAAACAAAACACACACAAGCACACAAAAACACAGTTCCCCGGCTGACATTAAGCAAGTGAAATCACGTGTGCTCCTGCTAGTTTAGAATGAAAGCTGGCACAGAGAGAAACTCTGCCAAGTGTGGTGTAGTTTCCTGGCTCGTGCCGTAATAAACGCCGCTGTCTCAGTGTGAAGTCCCCGGCTCATGCTGAAGTCGAACTCTGTTGTCAAGTCCCCAGCTTGTGAACTAGTCAAATTCCACCGTCGCAGTGAAAGTGTGCTGGCACACAGTCCAGTCTAACTCCACTGGCTTGGCACAAAGACCCCAGATCATAGCCTAGTCCAAGGGGTGTCCAATCTTATCCACAAATGGCCGATGTGGCAAGTTCATTCTAAACGAGCAGGAGAAAACCTGGTTTCACTTGCTTAATCAGCCTTCAAGCAACTGATTATGTGCTGTCCTGCTACACTGGAATGAAAACCTGTAACCACACCAGTCCTTTGCAGATAAGACTGGACTCCCCTCATCTAATCGGTCTCTGCTGTTGTGGTGGGACATCCCCTTCCTCATGGCCCAGTCAATTTCCACTGTTGCAGTGATGGAGTCCCGGTTCATGGCATATTTAAACTCCCCCTAACGAGGCAAAGAGTTCCCTTTGAAGTCCCTGGCTCATGCTATTGTCAAACTCCGTCTCTCTGTCTGTCAAGTGCAAATTCCTCGGCTTGTGGACTAGTCAAATTCCACTGTCACAGTGAAAGTCCAGAGCCCACAGTCTCTGCTGTTGTGGCGGGACATCCCCTTCCTTGTGGCCCAGTCATATTCCGCTATTGCAGTGATGGTGTCCCGGTTTGTGGTGTAGATAAACTCCACTCATGAGGCTCTCAGCCTGGTCAAACTCCACTGCTACAATATGAAGTCCCTGGCACTCAGCCTAGTCAGACTTAGTTGTCACAGTGTAAAGTCCACAGCTCATGGCCTAGTCAAACTCCACTGTCGTGGTGTGAAGTTCCAGGCTTGTGGCCTATTCAAACACCACTACTGCTCTGCAAAGTCTTTCAGCCAGTTCTCAGTCAATGATGAAAAATACTCTCAGGCCAGCGGGAAAACAAAAGCATAACACAAACACTACACATACAATAACAAACAAATCTGTGATGTAAAGTGGTAGCCAAACTGTGCCTCAGCACTGGTCACATGGTGGTCGCTTCTCATTGATGGACAGGATAAAGGGGAACTGCACATACAGCAAAAGATGGGCTATTGGCAGTAACTGTACACATATGTTAAAAAAAGGAAACTGTGTCAAAAAAACTTAGACCACAGTTTATTTAAATGTAAGTACAGGTTATTCAACACCAAGTATCATATCAAATATTTAAGTTTTTAATTTGTCCACTACCCAAAAACACATTAGCTGCCTTCAAATTTATTTCTTTTGCACATCTAAAATGGCTAAGTGGCTATTTCTGAATTTCATAAGATGATTCACCTGCATAAGGAAGTAGACAGTTAAAGAATAAGAAGAAAAAAACAGGAGTTTCCACAACAGGAGTTCAAAAAATGATTAAAAGATAGAGAAATGGGTTAAAATCCTGAAAATATGTAAATTTAGTAAATGAAAATCTGGTTTCTGACTTTTGCACAGCACTGCATATGTGTTCATGTGTACCTTCTTTCGTCCCACTCCTATCCGTGTCAGGGCCTGTGTTGACTGAGCGTTTTGGGTTTTGACTCAGATGGTTCTGCCTGGTCCAGTCAAACACTTCACTGCGGTCCTGATAGAAGCCACATATCCGCACATCCTCAAAGCCACACACATGATCTGTGTGAGAGAGAGAGAGGGAGAGAGAGAGACAGAGAATGTGGGTGCTAATCTCTAAATATGGGTGCATGTGAGAATTAAAAAAAAAAAAAAAAAACTGAGAGCAGCCTGAGGCGTTTCAGGAAGAGTGAAGAGTGGAAGGAAATAGAAAAGTAAAGGAGACTGAGGGGAGACAGAATAGCTACAGTAAAGGGAAAGAGATATGATATCCATTTTCTTCTTTTATATTTCTCACTTACACACAGCATTAAACTTGATTAGCACATGTAAAAGGCCTCCTCTCATTTGTGTCTGTTATATCCAGGAGAAGCCATATTTTCAATTGCCCATTTTCTAGGCCCTTAAATATCCTTTGCCTATTCGAACATCAAGAAAGACTGCCAGGCATGAGAAAATGACTCATGATACTGCGACTAATTACTCAGGGCTTTCACATTCAAGCCTTCTGCAGCTGTTTAGGCCCCATTTTTAAAAAAGAAACAGGATTATTCTTGTGCCGGGGGTTCGAAATAATCCACCACGGCAATTCACGTCCCACTATGCTACATCCCACCCCTTTCATTTGCTCTGCTGTCCTCCGATCTGTTTTAATCTATGTTTTTTTAATTGTGGCACTTTGGCAAAGCTCTGCAAACTGGCTGGCAGTGCAGCCGTGTAGAATTTAATTGAACTGAACTGAGGTAGCAGTACAGAGAGGGGGAGAGAGGGGGAGAGAGAGAGAGAGAGAGAGAGAGAGAGAGAGAGAGAGAGAGAGAGAGTGAGAGGACAATAAAAGGCAAGAGAACATGATCCATCTTACCTGAAGGTCTTGGATAGGTGTAGGCTGCAAAAAGAACGAGAGAATATTAGAAAACATCCTTAACATATTCAAAATGATGCATTGATATCCAGAGATCCACTGCTTTGAAAATAGGCCACCCAGTTTTTAAACAGGCTAGGTCTTCAGTACAGGCCATAACTGTTAAAACGTGGTCAGAAAATGAGAAAATAAAACACTGATAATGCTACTTTTTGCTGTCTCCCCTATAGGATTTAATAGCTAATAGCAAGACATCGCTATAAAAATGATGGTGCACATGAACGTTTCTTCACAATTCTAGATTAACTTCACACATCTGACTCATTCCACATGTTTAATTTGAATTTTGGGCCATATATGTTGAACCCACCTCTGGAACTTGGATCTCTAAAGGTTGTACAACACATTCCACATTTTGTCTGAAGCTTGTGACAGACATTAATGTGTATTTTACCCTGTATGTAGCTGTTATAGTGACTCCTTCAGTCAATAGCCCTAGCATAGAGGTGTCTTTATTTTCCATTTCTAAAACTGGACTGAAACTTGGTCAGATAATAGCTCATACTCTCCCTAAGTGTCTTGTCTAGGAATTTCAGAAGGCCTAGAGTGATGACATTGGTCCCACCTATTGTAAATCAAAACATAATTGTTTAAGGCCTTCTGTCCAGCTCCTAAAGGACTAACCAATGGAACAGCTCACTGGCTGTATCTGCCTACAGATAATCACAGAGAATGCACTGGGGAGATACTGGAATTAAAGTGATTACTGACAAGATCCATGATTTTGACTTAGAACAAATCTGCCACATTCAAGTCTGCTAATTAATCATTTCAAATTGAATTACCTTTTACAATTCACTGAACTCAGAGCTCCCTCAGGAATAGCAGTCCTGTTTGAAGGATCACACTAACATAATGAAAAAAGGTACATTTTTTTTGTGACCTGAAGTCAAGGCCAGCAGCTAAATGGAGCTCGACTTCATTAATACTCAAATTCATGCCAAGATGACTGATATTGACAACAATTCAGTCTCCTCCTTCATCCAGTGCCACCTTTTGTTTTTGTGCCATATTTAACATTTAGCTGCACACTACGGTGTTATTGCAGCACAGAGTGGTGTTATTCTCAGATGATGCTGAGGTAAATGACTGCACAATGATGTTTCGATCTGGGCTATTTGGGGTTATTACACAGGTTCTTTATCCTGTACAAATTGGCCAGTCAAATCATGCACAAATTACAATTACGGAACTTTCTCTGGTAAACTAATCCAGCTCAAATAGGGCTTATGTTAACATTTACATTTATGGCATTTAGCAGATACTCTTATCCAGAGCGACTTTTTGATCATTTTACACAGGTAGGCCAAGGTGGTGTTAGGAGTCTCACCTAAGGACCTATTGGTATGGTATAGGGTGCTTGCCCTGGTGGGGGATTGACCAGTCTACAGCATAGAAGGCAGAGGTGTTACCCACTACACTATACCAACCACAACCACATGTTAACTTGTCTACACGCATCCAATCTACAACCAAAATATGGCCTGAACAAAAGCTATGGCACATTTTATATTTTTCCAATGCGTTAAACTGAGCAAATAATTTGTAATTGTGCACTAAAATTAGCTCTGAGTGATAAATAATTCATATGGAATTATATCCCACTTTTGTTATCACCAGCTTGTTCTCATGCTTAAAGCAGAGCTCTATGGTGGCATTAGGCCAGTGAGATCAATTCTGAAGGAAGATGAAAGCATGGCGGGCAGTCCAGGGATATTAAGCCATCTCGTTTAAAACACAGACACTCTTTCATCAGAATATCACACTTGACTGCATTGCTTCCTCCACTTATAAAGCAACAAGTAAACAGCACACTTTTTTCTGCACAATGTTCACCACCCATCGCGTTCAAATTACTCATTTCTTTCTAAATATTTAATCAAGTTTTAATGGAAAATTCTACTTATTACTCATTTAAGAGTAATGTTTGGGTAGGGAGGAGCTGATCATACATCAGTGTACATCAGCAGCCTGCAGCAGCCTGTAGACTTTAATCCCTGCCTTCTAAACAACATCTATGCTTCTACAAAGATGACCTTCTGCACTGCCCGGCAAGGTTCCATGTTCCTGCCTTCTGCACCACAAAAAATAGCCATGGCAGCAAAGGTTTTTTCACAGAATCTTCCTATAATCATTAGAATTACTTGTTCTTTTCTAGAACGTGACTGAACAAGACCCTATAAATATCCATTCAACAGCACCACTGTGCAGGAGGCCAGGTCTTATTTTTAGGTGAAATGAGGACATAAAGTAGGGTTTTAATTTCGGAGCATATTTTGAGGCAGAGGAACATGGCTTTCTCTCACTAGCATATTTAACAGTAGCCCTGAGGAACAATTCAGAAGCATCCATATTGTACAATAACAAATTGCATGCCATTAACTTCAGCACATTTACCCCACTGTTGCTTACAGGAGCTCCATGCTTGGCTGCTAATGTTTGGAGCTAATGAAGTGGTCTGATATTCAGGAAATATAGAGAAAATGGGCTCAGCTCTATCAGTATTTACAAACAGTGGCAAGACTGAAACAAAGGTTATGATGTACAGTGCAAGTCAAAAGTTTGGACACATCTACTCATAGAAAGGTTTTCTTAATTTTTGAAACACTATTTGTCCAAAAGTGTATGAGTATGTGGACACCTGACCACCACATCTATTTGAGCTTGCTAGACATCCATTCCAATAGCACTGACATTAATATGGAGTCACGCCTTCTTCACCGCTTCAAAAACTTTACACAAGATTTGTGCCTGTGTGAACATTCAGTCAAAAGACCATTTGTGAGGTCAGGCATTGATGTAGGACAAGAAGGCTCACATTTAATGTTCCAATTCATCCCAAAGGTGTTGAATGAGGTTGAGGTAAGGACTCTGGATATTCTCCACATTGGACTAGTCAAATCATGACTTTATGGAGCTCACTTTGTGCATAGGGGCACAATCATGCTGGAACAGGAAAGGGCTTTTACCAAACAGTTGCCACAGAGTATATAATTGCCTAATATGCCTTTGTATGTTGTAACAAACACTGGACCTGAGGGGCCTAGTCTAAAAAGACCACACCATTATCCCCCCTCCACCTAACCTTACTGCTGGCACTATACGTTATTCTAGGTAGCTTGTTCCTGGCATCTGCCAAACCCAGATTTGTCCATCAGAATGCCAGATAGTGAGGCGTAAAGCCGGTAATTAGTAGGGATGTCTGCAGATTTTATGCATAAAATGTATGATTCTTCAAAGCAGACCCACTTTGCCTTGATGCAGCTTTGCTCACTCTTGGCATTCCCTCAAGGAGCTTCACGAGGAGCCACCTACAATCCTCTTCCAACAGGTTTAAAGCAAGCACACATAGGCTGGGATCACCAGTACACTGTGCTAGAAACAAATGTGTGTATTAAAGCATTTGTCTTTAAACCCAAATGTCTTTAACAAGAGGAACAACATAAATTGCATAGGATGTGACCCAAGCTTTGGACTATTACAGTGCATGAATGCTAATGCAATAAGAACAAAGTACTCCAACACTGTTTAGCTGGAGATGTTGTGAATAGAATTCGTTTTGTTGGTGGAAGTTGTTTTCCAATATGCCCATTAAGTTCAGCCATAATGATAAGGTCAAATGAGGTCACAATGACTTACGTTCAGAATATTGAATAGTCCGAGTGACGGTGTCTCCAGCGGCAAAGCTCGTGATGGGCGTGAGCCCCACCTCATAGGACAGAGGGATCCGCAGGTCCATAATGGTGTAGGACATCAGCACACCTTTCACAGGCTCTCTGGTGTTGATCTGTTTGGAAAGCACCTTTTGACCCATCTGCATAGACAAGAAAATGAAAAGGAAAGCCTTGTTTTAATAATTACCAATTAAATTGTTATCCGGTACATATTTGTATTGTTATCCAGTACATCCAGTACATATTAGCCACATGTCTGCCTATTTTTTACAGTTAAACAAACAGAAAAATGCTGAGATTCTGAGAAATGCCAGAATTCTAAGCTATTAAGGCAGAATTAGAATAAATTAGATAAATAAATAAATTAGATCATGCTCTAATAAATATTAGAATAAATTTAGAAGTCATAATTCCATATTTGACTGTGCTGTTAATGTATCCCTCTACACTTCAGAATTCCAAATATTTGACTACAACTTGTCTAGAAAGTTCCAGATTTGTTCCATACACCTATGGCTCTACTACCAGTAAGCAATATTCACTGATAGGAAACCTACAATCTACAATATATTTCATTTTTCAAGATGCTCCGTAATACTCAGTAAATCCCGTGAGACAGAGACAGATAAAATTCAGGATTTACAGTGCTACACATATTATACACGATTACTGTACTGGGTATTTATAAGTGCACAGTGCATTTGCATAAAGGCGTGAGACACAGAAGTTTCCATTAAAACCTGATCAATTATTCAGAATCATTATTACAACTCAGCAGCAATAGAAAGTAGAAGCAGAAGGCCCACAGCACCAAAGGCAAGACAGGAGAATGTTACTTTTTATTTAGGTACAATGTGTGTTGTCAAGCTTCTTATATGCAGTGGGCTCCAAAAGTCTGACAGCACGGGAGAAAGTGCTTCTGTGGCATGCGCCCTGCCCCCCAGGCCCCGACAATGATGGCTGAGAGAGCCGGCAGGAAGGCGGGGCCCGAACACCAAGTGGCGACGAACCTCAGCGAGGACACCAGGGAGAGGTGGAGGTGGAGGGGTGGAACGCAAAGCCTGAGCTCCCCGAACGGACACGAGTCATGAAAGTGACGGCGGGAGGAGAGCCACGAGAGGCACCAGAGGAAGGAGCGAGTCCCAAGCTCTGCCGCCCGGGCCCCGCCCCCGGTTACGCAGCGAGGCCGCTTCACTACATCTCACGGTCGACCCAGGTGGCCGAGCTGCCAGCTGGGGGCGGTAATGTGGAAGCAGAGCAGTGAGCTCTCGTTCCCTCTCAGCTCAGGTGCCTTTTAAAAAGAGCTGAGAGGGAATAGAGGGAGAGAGGGATGAGCAGCAGCAGCAAGAGACACAGTGGACAGCTGGAAACCTCAAGTGAAGAAAGGACTGAAAAGTCTAGCTTAAGCCACTGAAACGTGGTCAGCACAGGTTTGGATGTATTTACTTTGTTTATTTTGTGTGAAATAAAAAAACATGGCTGCTGCAACCCTGAATCCTGCCTCCAGCTTCCTCCTTGAGAACATGTGGTGATACAGCAAAGTGAATATATACAGTACTGTGCGAACATTTTAGGCATCTAAACAAATTTTACCTCAGCAGTGAGTTTATCACAATATACATTAGAATAAAGTCATATTCATAATTCAAATGAACATAAAAACAATAAAAAAGCAACAAGAATTTCTTGGGTTCATGTTTTTCCTTGACACCTTCACAGCCGCCACAGAGACTTGTTAATATCATCAATTACATCATGAGCACAAGTTACTGAAGCACTGATTGGTCAAACCAGGAGCTGCTTTTTAACTACATATAATACTGGACTTCCTCGAGGAGAGGCTTGGAAATGGTTAAACAAACACACAAACGTCCAGAAAATCACTATTTATATTTATACATATAAAACAATATAAAAAGTACTTATATTCTCAAAATACTAACTGAAAAAAATGATATTATATTTCAATTAAATTCAGTTCAATATACTCTTTACAGAAACAGAATCACTTGCTGCTCCAATGTTCCATATTTCATAATCAGCTCTCTATTCAATTAAACAGTTAATCAGTTAAACAGTTAATTGATTAAATAGTCCAACTCTCTAATCAATTACACAGTTAATCAGTTAAACAGTTAATTGATTAAATAGTCCAACTCTCTAATCAATGAAACTGTTAATCAGTTAAACAGTTCACCTCTCTAATCAGGTAAACAGTTAATCAGTTAAACACTACAGCTCATTAATCGGTTAAACAGTTAATAGGTCAAACAGTTCAGCTCTCTAATCAGATACAGTTCATCAGTTAAACAATTAATCAGTTAAACAGTTAATAGGTTAAACAGTTCAGCCCTCTAATCAGTTAAACAGTTAATCAGTTAAACAGTTAATAGGTTAAACAGTTCAGCCCTCTAATCAGATAACAGTTAATCAGTTAAACAGTTAATAGGTTAAACAGTCCAGCTCTCTAATCAATTAACCAAACAATTAGCTGAACACCTAACAAGCTACCCTTAGTCAGCATTTACGAATTTTGCTTCACTAAGTTCATTAAATGTGGACCTCATTACATCATTACACGCCTATATCAATAAACATGTGTACAAAATGTACAAAATACAAAAATCATGCTGTAAAACATTAATTGGACAAAATGATGAATGATTATAGCTAATTTCGTCTTCTGAGTTGTGCATGAGACTGTCTAAAATAAGTCATACAATTCCAAGTCATTCTGAAGTAAAATTAAAGAAAATTACTACCCTCATCCAAAACACACCCTGGAAAACTTTCACTTGAAATCCGGTGCTCGTGTCTGGGGAGCACGTGTCGCTGGAGCAGTGTTGTCTATCGAGCTCTCTTATAAGTATATCTATTGTTACAACACTACTTATTGTTCATTTGGACGTTCAGTTGCGAAGACAGATTGAGAACAGAAGCCAGACGAGTCTTCCCAGATGGACACTGTTGGCACTAGTGTCAGCTATAACATTTACAAAAATATAACTTAAGGCTAATTTTTCTTTCTTTTTCTCCCAGCAGTTTGTGATATTTGTCTTAGATTATTTTCCAAAGTAAAAGGCTCTGTGCATTGAAAATATTTGAGGAGGTTATAAAGTAGATCCACCTTGAACGCAGGATAAGAAACTGGGTGGTCCGAGGGTGGACCAGCAGTGGCATACAGTCAGCAGGTTCCCGACCTTATCAAGCCAGCAGGCCGTATGCTTGCTATCTCAAGTCTTTGACTGAGAATTTATGTGAATCTTATCCACAAAGTATTTACTGCTTCTTCCATGACCAGTGAAAGCTCTGAGTGGAAAGCACTTCTCTGAGCACTGATCTGAACAAATGAATGAACACGCATAGTTTTACTGAACGCCTTTTGTGCATTTATTAACCCACATTCTCTGCTATCCAAACAGCTTCATCTCTCTATTACTTTTACTTCTACACATGAATATTCCTCATGTTTCTCCACCGGTTGTACTCTCATAAAACATTTACCCCATTTTAACTCCATTCTCACCACCAATAACTGTCACTGTTTGATATAAAAACAAACTGAAATTCTGTTGATAAAAATGTAAATTGAATGTAAATGTAATTCATTACATAACTATGTATGTAAATTAGTTATGTAAACACATTTACATACATGATGTAAATCGAAAACAACAATATACCATGTTTATGTCAGATATTATTGTGAAAGCAGTGTAGCACAGGAGGAACACTGGGGCCAGTCATCCCTCGGAGGCTGCAGACAGTAATTACAGGGCAGCGTGTAATCCCTGTGGCACTCACAGGTTGCCGTGGCATTGCTCCGGGCTCATTAGAGGGTTCAGCCTGGCACTGAGGAGACCACATCCTGGGTTCCGCTCCAGTGCCAACTGAGAGCTAGCGGACTTTCCCAACACCACACACAAACACTGCATGATATGAACTGAGTAAATATCATTTATACTACGGTTATAAACTACATAAATATCATTTAGAGTACAGTTACGTTATTAGAGGATTATTATACTCAGCTATATGCACCCCCAAAACGGTCAATTTACAACAAAAATCTTTCCTAGCTTCATCTGTTAATGTCACAGTTTTTGGAAGTTGAGAATGATGCTTTTGTTTTGATAGTATGTTTTGTAAGGAATCACACTTACATTCCACTTACATTCTGCACTGACGGGTAGAGTCTTGGCAAGAAATTCCAAAAAACGTGGCAAAAATGCAAAGGAAATATTTTCTCTCCAAAAAAAGTCTGTACACAGCAGTGGCAAGACATGCTGTTAGAGTGAGGCCTTCAATTCAGCTGCATAAAAAACACAGCTCTGATATAATGCTATGATTATTCTAATTTCTGCTGGGTTTTCTAATACGGCATTAGTGCTAAGCTAATGGTGGTGACCTTTCTAGGTGAACATGTGAAGCTCGTGAAAGTGACACCATATTTTTTTTTCCTAAGTAATGCTGGACCATTTCTACAATCTACTCATTGTAAAATTTTTCACCCAAGGTAAAAGCCAACTGGTGTTTACAAATTATGTGTAAAATAAAAAACAATAAAAACAGAGATAAAAGAATGTTGCTGCCACTAAAAGCAGCGTTATGCAAGAACTGTTCTTTTGTGCTTTTGGGTTCCCCCTACAGTTACGGAGTGTATTTCACTTTTACACCAGCGTCATAAACCACAAATTGCACTTGGAGGACAGTTGTATACGTGTATTTGTTCATAAGCTGAAAAATACAGAATCTGACTCCCCTTAGCATATGGATGCTACAGTTTACCCTTACAATTTTTAATGTTTTTCTGTATAAATAACCAAAATTGCGAGTGTAAACTGCACCATCCATATGCCTATTTGATGCACATGCACCTGAAGGGGAGTCGGTCAGTTGGGGAGATGGAATTCGGCACAATGTCAGAAAACAAAGAACCATGTCAACTTACAAAGTAGAATAATATTACAGGATTTTATTACAGGAGGTTGCTAACTCTAAAAGCTTATTTGGCATAAGATTGGCAAAGACTGAAAAAGACTTTGGCGTGAGATGAATTTATTTCTTTGCATGCTAACTTAGCCTGAAATGGGTCTGGGAGTGGGACTGGGGTTAGATGACATTTGACATTAGGGAAAACTACAAAACTCAGTGAGACAGGAATGACAGATAAGGTTATAGTCTACATTACAGTCTTTCATGAATAACATTAGCCATGTTTATATGTACCCTGCACATAAACACTTCAGTCTTAATCTATAATCGGAATGAAATGGCAAAAATCTTTGCATATAAATACAGCCATTGGCAGCAATATACATTCTGCTATAGGATTTTTGTCGTTTTCCAGTCTTGCATCCTTTAATCTCTCACCACTGCGAATCAGAGATGTCCAGAGTCAGAGTCTCCAATCAGAGATTTTCTCTTAGTTGGTCTTTTTCTCTGTCTGTCATTTTCTTTTCCTTCAACAACAACAGTCTCTTCAGTCTCTTCACAGCCTCTGCCAAGATGTCCATGCTGGGAATACCAAACTAGCTTCTTATAGCTAGTTGAGTTGTTTTTTGTGTGATGTGGTGCTGTAAAGCGTTGCACAGTTCTCACAAGAGGTTTCATATGCTCTTCCAAAGTTACATAGCACTATAGTAGGCGTTCCAGGCCTGGAGTGGCAGTGACAAAGACACCATTCTCCCTTTTATAAGTCAGTGTTAAAGTCAAAGTAAAGTTGTTAAATGATGTTTCTTTAAGTCTAACTGAAAACGAATTAGACCATCGCTTGTATTCATAGTTCATAGCCAGTTTGTGCTATCAATGAGCTATGAATATGAAATCATATTAATATAATCTTGGTTTTGTTATCACCCGTTAGAACTGTGACTTCAAAGAGTTAAAAACCTAGAAGCAATTTAAATAAAATCTATAAGGAAGAGGAGTTATGAGATTTTATAACAGAAAACACTTTTTGAAAAACATTTGAAAACACTATTTCAATGTATTTACTTTTATTAGATCATGTAAAAACACCCACACCCTCTAAAAACACCCACATTAGGGCATAAGCGAGGCTGGTTCACACAGTGGAGTGTTCACACAGCACATAACAAAATATTTGATGTTTATTCAAGGCTTAATTGCATAATGAAGGTTTCTGCAGTATCAGTGTCTCAATGGCAAAGTATCGTAATGAAGACTGAGATATTGCCCTACTCCTTTTCTCTCCACCCCTCCTTCCCTTGTCCCTTCTCTCTGCTGCCAAATGTAGAGCGAGGATGAAAGAGAGAGAGACAGAGCGACAAAGGAAGAGGGAGAGTGTTTGTGTTGTTAACCTCGCTGGCTGAGGTCAAACACATTTGTTATGCGCCTAATTAGGTCCAGCAGTTAAAGCCCCTGCTCCAAGGCCCACTGCTGAGGAAATAGGGCATTAGCAAATGCCGTGCCACCACCACAACAATGTGGAGTGGTCCGCGTGTAGTCAAAGACCACCCACTAAAGTCACCGCAGCCTACACACACGTCACAGTTCACACTCGCAGACACAGGGACGCTCACACATGCTCGCACACGCAATATGTTCCACGGCTGCCAACTTTCACTAATTATGATTTTGTCCTTCTGCTTTCACACCTAAACCTCCATTTTTTTCATTAAGGCTACTCCCTCACTTTCTCTTTCTCTTTTTATCTTTCACTCCTACGTATGCCAAACCTGTCCACGCTGCCTCCCACACTCGTACCTCTTCTCTTACCACCACTCTTCTCTCTTAAATACTACAAAATCATCCATGCTTGGATTTGAGCAAATTCTCAGACTCGCTCTCCATACGCTCGTTCTCCCTGTGTTCTCATTGTCTCTCCTTTCTCATTTACTTCCTCTGTTTTCATTCTATCTATTCCTTTTCTCACTTTCTTTCTACATACTTTCAACCTTTCTATCTCGCTCAGTCTTTCTGTTCTTAATCTATCTTTCTGTTCTCTCTTCCTCTCGTTCTCACTCACTGTCTCTCATTCTAATTGTCTTTGCCTCGCTCGTCATATTGTCATCCTTTCTGTGCTTCTCTCTCTCTCTCTTTCAGTCTCTATCTCTCTTTCCCTGCATATTCTCATTCTCTCTTATTACATTTCTAACTTCTCATGCTATCACTCTCTCCTCACTCTCTCCTCAGATCCAATTCCATTTTTTATTTTTACTCCTACCCCTTGTTTGAGTGCCACTTTGCCCCTTTGAGCTGAGTCACTAGGTGAAGGGGTTAAAATCTTCCTCAACGAAATGGCACAACCCTCAAATAAAAAAAGAGCATTGCTTCATTAACAGGATAAAAGTGCTGCTCTGGAGGCGACCCTGCCAGTCTGCAGTGATAACAGAGGAGGGTAAAGTTCAGCTCTTCATTGCTGGGCTTTAGTTACATTCAGGGAATTATATGCCTTCAAAGTGGGGCAGGGGGGCAATTATTTATAAACGCCCAGCCGTAATTCTGTGGTGATATGAAGTTGAAGTCAGATATTCGCCACCTACTTGTTCAAATTTTAAGCTTTTAGCTAGCTCGCTACCAAGACATCAGTATACTACTTGTGATTTTTTAAGCATGTTATGAAGAAAACGACCATAATACAATGAAACAACATTAAACTAAGATCATTTCATGGTTATTATAGTTTTTAAAAGATATCATTCTCATTTGTGGGTTTCTTTGGTTACTTGCTCAGCCACAGCCTCTTGCCTGTTTTCCTTTTTTCCCCATAACACTCTTTTTTGGAGTGTCGCTCTGAAAAACCTCAGTTCGGAGGGTCATGAAGTCCAAACACTTCGTCCAACCCCTCTATCTCAAAAAACACTTGGGACATCCTACCCCTAAACGTGATTGCCCAAAACAGAGGGGTAAGGGCTAAGCGGTAGAGAGGAGTGAAATGAGACACCTTGAGAGTCCATTTCTCTCTTGATAGTTAAGTTCTTTCCTTTCTCTCTCTGTAATTTATTCTCGGATGTTTTCTGTATGTTCTCATTCTACCCCCCCCCCCCTCTCTCTCTCTCTCTCTCTCTCTCTCTCTGTATTTCTCATTCTATCTCTCCCCCTTCTGTCTCTATATATGTTCTCATTTGCACCCCCCCTCCCCCGGGCGGCTCTGTATATTCTCATTCTACCTTACCTTCTCATTCTCTCTTTCTCCATAATTTCATTCCCCCTCACTTTCTCGGTTCTCTTTCTACCTTTTTCTCTACATATTTTCATTTTTTTGATGTTTCTGTGTTCTCAGTCTATTTTTCCACTGAATATTTTCATTTTCTCTAACTCTGTTGTTCTAATTATATCTCTTTCCCTCTTCCATCTTTGTATCTACATATTTTTATTCCTTCTTTTACTCTCTATGTTCACATTCTCTCTCTCTCTCTCTCTCTCTCTCTCTCTCTCTCTCTCTCTCTGTCTCTGCAACCCAATAATCTCTATCACCTTCCTAGCCACAACTATTCTCTCCCTCTCTCTGTCTGTCCCTCTGTCAGTCTCCAGTCTAAGGGAGAGCAGGTGGGTGAGCGAGTGGCTGAAACTGTCAGAGATAGTGGGGTCTGTAACAGGTATAGAGTGTGAATAACTAAACAGTTCCTCAGTTCCCTCAGTATGCGCACCTTCTTCTTCTGTGTGACTCTGCTCTCCTGACTATATTAACCCTGTCTTGTCCAGATGACTTCGATCAGTCAGAGAAGTCTGCTGCCTGTTATTATTTTTTTTAAAGGACAAATGAATTTCCTCCCTCTAAAATGAATGCGTTTGAAGGTAAAGACATGTTATTGATTTGTGCAATCAGAGGACCAATAAAACTTTAAGTACACTCCTCTTCATGTGTTTGCTTGCTTTAAATGGTGGACTGTGACACAAGTAAAATGTAAATAATGTAAAAAGAAACTGGCTTTTATCCGTTGTTTATATTTTAAAACGAATATGAGGGCAACATTGAGAAAGCAAGCTATTAAAGGAGAAAAGAAGATTAAAATGTGGAAAGATCTCTTTTTTGACTCAGCATTCAAATGTTTCCACAGCCTAGGTCAGGTGTCAGCAACATGCAGCTCTTTTACTGCCTTATTGTGGCTCCACAGCTGAATTAGATTTCTAGGTAAAAATAAAATAATCTTCCTTTTCAGTAAAATAAAGCTCTGCTGATCGTTCAACACAGTTTTAGCAATAAATGGTCCTAAACTGTGATTCACCCTTTAATCCTGAAGGTTGGTGCACAGACGTTTGGTCACCATAGCCACTACAACAATTTTGCCTAGCTATAGGTAACGAAAAGGTAAAAAGAAAGATTTAAGACATACTTACATCAGTAATTTGGAGACAAATGGACTTTTTTGATTTTAGAATCACTCCAGCTGGTTTCCTGCTATGTTTACTCTGCAATAAGAAACTGTCAAACACTAAAAAGATATAAAGCTGAAGTCAGTTTCTTGTTCAAATTTTCCCATTCCACCTTAAATGATGCAGCATTTACATTCTGGTGTCATTTAAGTTGGAACAGGAAACTTTGCGCAACAAGCTGGCGAAGGAGAAGTGACTTCAGAATCATAAAAGTCAAAGTTTGAAAGACATTTTACAAGAAACTATTGTACATTTGAGGAAAGGTTTCCGGAGATGCGAGAAAAGCAGCTACAGCTGAGCTAAAGCTTAAAGCAAAAGCAAGTTTGGGTTTTTTTAGTTTATATTTCTAGCCTGTAACTGTTACTAGGACATTAGCACACACTGAGCCATATTTACAGTTGATAAAATACTACTTCAATGAAATGGACATAAAATGTGGCTCTCAAGGTGCTTTGATTTTTGTTGAAAGGACAAAATGGCTCTTCTTAACATTTGGGTTTCCGACCCCTGGCCTAGTCCAAGGCTTAGGCCACAACATATCAGGACAAATGCGGTCTGCAATAGAGAGTATGAGTTTAAATTTAATTAAGGGTATGGTATTAAAAGAGAGAGAGAGAGAGAGAGAGAGAGAGAGAGAGAGCCTCCCTCTCCTTTACACACTGCATCTATATACATAAAACATGCCACCGTCCTCCTGTGTATTAGGAATTAGTGGTGTGCTGTTTATCTCCATGAACCTGCATGAATATTTATGATTGTGTGTTTGATGAAGTGTACGAAAACATGACTTTGCATTTGTGTGTATGCAGAAGCGCAGGTCATTTGCATATTTATGTGAGAATGTTAAATTAATTAAGAGTTTATGTGAATAGGATTTTTCCACATGCATGTGTGGATATGTAAGCATGCACACACTCACACCCCCACCACACACACACACACACCCAATCACCCATCACACCCACACCCACACACACCCACACACACACTCAGCAGTGTAAGAGTTTGTTCTCTATAAATATCACTGTTTTCCTAAGAGGCGTGAGAACAGAGGTTGGGTGTGAACTGCGATTTTCTCTCAGTGGGATTCACCTTGAGGGTACGGCCCAATCGGAATGTGCAAACCTCTCACACAATCTTCCTCACACAATACCATGCAAAATCAGACACGCCCTTCATTTCCACTCAAAATTCCTGCTGTTGTTTGGTGCATTCCATCACTTTTTAAAATTCCCCACATAATAAAATGATGAATATACAAACAAAGCAGTTCAGAGTGTTTTGGTGTGAAACGCTCCATTCTTGAGAAGCCCTGTCAGAATTGTTCACAGTGGTGGTAATAGGAACCAGGCATCCACTTCTAAAAGCTCCCTCACAGAAAGTTATCAGACAAAATAACAATGAATGCCTGATGCCTGAGAACATCGCCACCACCTATAACAACTCAAAAGACACATACAGGTTCACTGGTGGTTTTGGATAGTTAGTAAAACAGCTATATTTGTGTTGTCGACATCAAAATCCTTGGTCCAATCATCCCCATTATAAAAAAGTGAGTTGGTAGCTGTCTGCACAATAAACCCCTCCACCTCAAACTGCTCTGAACGACTTTATTTACATCTCAACAATGAATTATGCACAAATGGTGACAGTCCCTTTAACAATTGTTTTTCTTTTTTTATTTTCAAGAAAAAAACATTTCATACATAAAGTAAACATAATAAAAATCTTTGTTTAGTGTGTCTACTATTTACCTTTATTATAGCTTTCGTACTTTTTGGGAGACTTGCTTTTTTTTTTTTTTTTAATTCTGAAGGGATTTTTTTCCACACCTCCAAAGTTCAGTCTTAGAAGTTGGTTGGGGTGGTCAGTCCATTGTCCAAATGCATTATTATTATTATTTACTTTTTAAATAAATCTTTTTGTCTTGATGATTTCCATTTGTTTTAGTTGGTCATTTTAATTTCGTTTTCAATCCCTTATAATTTGCTCGGCTACATTGTAAATAATGGTCACCCTCAATTTACTTCTGAGTCGAAAAAAAGTTTGACTGATTAATTGATTGATTTATTGTTCTGACAACACCAGCAGCTTGTTTGATTTGCATATTTTCTTGTCTTCATTTTCTCACAGACACATCCTTTCAGACCCATAGCGCTGAGTGTGTCTTCTCACAGTGGAAGGATGGACAGAAACACCTGTGGATGTTTTCAGATCTGAAGCAGCTTGATTTTCTCTTCTCTCGCAAAGATGACAGCTTTATCTGATGGAGACCAGGTCTACCATGTCTTGTTGTTAGGCGTCTCGTTTTCGCTGCATCGTTTAACAAGTTAACAAGTTTTTGAATCGTTTATTTATTCACTTCTTTTCCTTTGACCTTCCCCTCATACAACTGGATTATTTTATGCACAATCTCCTTAAAATATCTCCTGAAAATTAAAAAATGAATAACTTGTGACTGGAGAGGATATAAACGAAGGGTTGTCGCTGATTTTTGCTCAGTACTGTAAGCACACAACACGATTATCCAAGCACAAAAAGACACACCTACAGCTAGCACCATTCATCTATAGAGAAAAGCAAAAGAGTGCAAGGCAGTGGCATTACATATGTGATTCTCCAGTGACTGGTAACATATGGCGACAGTCTATTTTAGAGAGCAAATAAAGCTTGCTTCAGATATTTCAGAGATTGTAAATATGCCTAGAACATATGTGAGCATAGCAGCAAAGCTGCCAGCTCTTTCTGAACCAGACTGCGTGGCATGTACTGTATTTATATTAGCTAACAGGTCAACAATGAAAATGTTCTCACAGATTGACGTCTTTCACATTTATAGCAGAGCTACTGGAAACTGCAGATTTTTTTGATGTCTGTAATTATGTGATACTCATATTTTTCAAATTGTAAAAGAATCTAGAAGTATAATATTTCTCTCTCTCTCTCTCTCTCTCTCTCTCTCTGCCTGTCTAAAAGAATGGACTCATTAATGAAACCCCTCACAGTTTGCAGTGTGGTTATGCTTTAAAAGGCTAAGCATTATAGGGTTTAGTGAGGGGAAAACTGCTGAGTAAGATTCTTCAATTACCCCCAAGCTTAGACAGAAAGAGAGAGAGAGAGAGAGAGAGAGACAGAGAGAGAGAGTGAGAGAGAGAGAGAAGCAATGCGATAAAGAAAGATGAAGTCTTAATGTTTTAAGGGCCTATATGATGGAAAACTAAATCTTCCTAAACTTTTTGACTGATGTAATGTGTAAACTTTGTTAAAGTGGAAACTGAGCTGCAAAAACACCCTGTTTTGAAGCTACTGCTTCTGTGATGTCACAAAAATGAACATATTTGCATAAATCCACCTATTCGGCCTATACCAAGATTACATTTACATCTGTCAGTCTTAAAGGCACAGAAACAACAACAACTGTCTGCTTAATTCTGTAGGATTGAGAGATTTTGGAAAATGAACCAGTAAAAATGCATGGAATTATGACCATTTTGGTACACAAATAATGGTCAAACAAATGTTTAAAGTGGGCCTAAGGGGAAAAAAATTAATAGTTACAGCATAGCACTTTCCAAGAGACAGATCATTAAAAATAAGGGAAAAAATAAGGAGAGAACATTTACAGAACTTGGCAGACACTTTTATCCAGAGCAACTTACAACTAAATCATTTTACACAGGTAGGTGAAGGTGGTGTTAGGAGTCTTGTCCAAGGACTCTGATTGGTACAGTGTAGGGTGCTTGGCCAAGTATGGGATTGAACCCCAGTCTACAGTGTAGAGGGCAGTGGTGTTATCCACTAAACTACACCAACCAAACATAGGCTTACTTTACTTCTTCCCATGATCTTAAAGAAATCTAACTGATGCAATGTCCTGTGGAACATGTGCCTTACGGAACATACCAGATGTTCCACAGGAGTGAAGGTATGGCGGCCAACAAGACTACATGCACAGCACCATTAAAACATGTTGCAAACTCATAAATCTCTACTGTCGGTTCAAAACTTCAAATCTCCAGAATAGAAATAAAAAACCTACATTACTTTTAATATAGGTCAATGGAACCAGACCTTTTTCATATCATCTTAGGCCACTTCTCTTGGTCCACTCATAATGAAATTCACACACACCTCTGTTCTGAGCTATGTCTGCTCTGCTTTAGCCTGTCCGATTGATCTCATTAAGGCTTCTTAATGAGCAGGTGAGACAGGTGTAAGAGAAGAATGTTTGCACGTAAGAAGTGCTTTAGGATTTAACACTGAGGCACTTTACCAGTGTACTGCTTTTCTGAATAAGCTGAAATGATAATCTGACTCATGCATAGTTGTGTATATATATCCTGTATATACACTCACTGGCCACTTTATTTACATGCTAGTAAAAGGTTGGACCCCCTTTTGCCTTCAGAACTGCCTTAATTCTTCGTGGCACACTTTCAACAAGATGTTGGAAACGTTCCTCAGAGATTTTGGTTGGTTGTTTGAGTTACTGTTGCCTTTTCTATCATCTGGAACCAGTCTGCCCATTCTCCTCTGACCGCTCACATCAACAAGGCATTTTCATCCACACAACTGACTGCTCACTGGATATTTCCTCTTTTTCAGACCATTCTCTGTAAACTCTAGAGATGGTTGTGTGTGAAAATCCTGGTAGATCAGCAGTTTCTGAAATACTCAGACCAGCCCGTCTGGCACCAACAACCACGCCACATTCAAAGCCACTTAAATTCCCTTTCTTCCCCGTTCTGATGCTCGGTCTGCACTTCAGCAAGTTGTCTTGACCACCTCTACATGCCTAAATGCATTGAGTTGCAGCCATGTGATTGGCTATTTGTGTTAACAAGCAACTGAACAGGTGTACCTAATACCTAACAGGAAGACTGATTTAGGGAGGGGGGGGGGGGGGGGCTTCTGCCTGTAACTTGAAGGCCAGACCCCCCTTATAGCTGGACTGGGAACCCTTCATTATGCGAACCTCAACAACAAAAAGAACTACTTTTCATTTTTCAACAATGAAACATGGAGCTTTTATATATGATGTGTGCGATGTTTTATGTGCGAATTCCAAAGAAATTATGGAAATTAAATGGACAATAAAGTGTTCTGACATGCTCTGAAAAGCACTTCACAATGTCAGCACTGACCCTGTTGTTTTGGCCTGCTCTTCTCTGGTTTCTGTACTTTGCTGCTCTGAAAACAAACACCAAACACACACACACACACACACACACACACACACACACACACACAGACACACCCGCCCATCCCACACGCTGTCTTTAAAGCTGATGGTCCATGACTTAACAGCTTTAGGATGTTAATTCTCTGCTCCCTATAGGCTCTTACTTAAGGTAGATTTTTAAAGCGGAGAAGATTAGCTATTCATGCACACAAAGACAAGTGGCTAATCTCCTCTCCTCTCCCTTTAAAACCCTGCCACTCTCCATAATTCATCACTCTCTTCCTCCATTCTGCTCTGGGCCAGCTTCTTATGAATAGATGATTAGAATGTTGGAGTAGAAATTCAACAGAGCCACAAAACACACACACACACTCTCCTGCCACCAACAGAGAAGGTGTTTTGCTGTGCCAGCAGCGTGCACCTGGGTACTCGTGTGCCAGGCGTGAGTCGGCATCCTCTAGACATTTAGAGAACGTTTGCTTTTGCCTTTTTTTTTGCGGATGCCCCAGTAAACAGCAAAAACATTGAAAAAAATACAAAACGTAAAAAAGCAAGCGATTTAAGCCCGAGTCCACATCACTGCGTTTCTGCTGACAGAGACAGAGTGAGAGAGAAAGAATGTGCGAGCATGTGTGGTTTTGTGTGTGTGAATTTCTACAGTGCCAAAAAAATCTCCACAGTTACAGTGTTAGCACTTTATTAGCATATTTTTTCTGGTAGAGTGGTCTTGGATAGCCACAACAAAGCCATCATGTATCACAATAATAACCAAGAACACAAAAAAGTTGCGCAGTCTTTAAATGGGAAGATCAACATTTCTGAATAATTCAAATAGTAAAATGTAAACAAAGTCATTCAAAGTGGTTTGAGAGTTTTGTGAGAGTGGTCAGAGTGAGAATTGTATGGAGCTCCACAGGAGACATCCTGAATAAATAAAAATAATGTGTGGTCATGACAGGAAGAAGATAATTAAGTTGTTGCCATGACTTAGTAAGCTGTGGGAACGAGATCCTAATGCATGGCCACAAGAAAGGAATGATCTTGTCCCCATGCCTTACTAAGCTGTAGCCTCGACTTAATTATGTCATGCCCATGCCATGCCCTAATCATGGCCAACTCAGTAAGGAGCAACCTTGTTCGAAATACTTAGTAAGGCATGGGAATAAGATAATTAAGTTGTGGCCACGACTTAGTAAGATGTGGGAACGAGAACCTGAGTGTGGCCATACCTTAGTAGGCATGGGAGCGAGATCCTAATGCATGGCCACAATAAAGGAATGATCTTGTTCCCATGCCTTACTAAGCTTTGGCCACGACTTATGTCAAGAACATGCCTTACTAAGTCATGGCCATGCATTAGGATCTTGTTCCCAAGAGTTAATAAGGCATGGCCACGCATTATTTTTATTTATATGGGACGCCACCAGAAGGACTTTGTAGAATTGTTCACAGTGGTGGTGAAAGAAACCAGACGCCTCTAAAAGCTCCCTCACAGAAAGACACTGCATGGAATGGTTAGGAATATGCTTGATGGATTTATTTATTTTGAAATTTGGTAAAATGAGTGGAATTCCCCTTTAAGGCTACCTGATGCCGGATTCCATACATTAAGAAACCACTGCTTTTGATGAAGGTGTCGATGTATGACCATCACTGTCATGTCAAGACCTTGTTACATTACACACACTAACAATGTTTTTCCACCTCATAAACACTCCCAGAAATAAAGGTAGGACTTGTCACTTGGGCAGTACCTCTCCTTTCACTGGGGTGGTCCACTCAAGTGTACATCTCAGTACATTTAGTCAGGGAACATAGCTCTACCGTTATTCACTGAAATGATATTTTCTAAGTGGTATCGACTCCACACACCTCGTCTCCCAGTTTTTATTTTATTGTTCTAATTTAAACATCAGGTTATGAAAGGATACACATTTTTAAGGTATTTAAGGTGCACAATTTGACGTCACTTTTGTACCTTTGAATTTGCATTGTTTTTACCTTGAAGCACAGAACCTTTATTTCTAACAGTGTATCAGTGGTTGGTTTTATATCTAACAGGTTATCAGTGCAATAGTAAATGTAGAACTGACTGAAAACAAGTTGTTCAGGCTTAGAATGATTGGCAGGAGGCCCGAACATAGATCTTTTAGAAGCACCTAGAATTCAAACACTTTACCTACAAGCTACTCTTAACCACTAAGCCACTGCTCTCTATTTTAGGACTATAATCTGCAATGGTGGATTACTGATCTAATCTTCCATAGAGGATTATTGATTAATTTCAGAATAACATTAAATTTGCTAAAGTATGTTCACATTTCTGGTTTTATGTAAGATATAATGTCCCCAAGATCAAGGATAAAGTCATGTTCAGACAGTACTGCATGGTGAAAAACTGCCTTAAAAAGTGTGTGACTAACACTGAACAAAAGCTGGTGGGATCCGTTTGCATGAGTGCCCTGCATTATAGTAGTAATAATGGTCCCTACTGCTCTGATTCAGTATTATTGTTAGAGCTTCATGATAAATCAGAGGCTGATACATTATTCAAAAGTCAAATGAGGAAGTGGAATTACTTTTGCTGATCCAACAACAGTGCATAAAAGGTCTTGAGCAAGACTCAACACTACTTTTGTCTACCAACGCCACTCTGCATTTACATGAGTTTCTCAGCTAAATAATGTAATATAAAAACATTACGCTACTGTATCTCCACTTTAGTCGTTTTCCAGTTTTTGACATCATTTGAAAATGCCTGTTGACCTTTACATCGTGTAAATTTAATGAAGAATGTACCAAAAGAAACATCCCAAAAAGACTTGGAAAAAACAAACTGATGTAAAAGTTTCTTTCTCGTATAAAGTTCTCATTTTGAAGATACAAGGTTTTGCTCTGACAGCAGTGATTACTACATTATAAGCAAATTCTGTTATTTTACATTAAATTACAATTTACAGTAATATACTTTTTTTCTCATTTTAAGGTATGTTAATATATTTTGCTATAAATTCTAAGAGCAATTTTTCTATTCTTAATCATTTAGTGTATAACTTACAGCACATTTCTGTGAAAGAAAAAAAAAATGATATACCAAAATTCCAAATAATCTCTACAACAGTAAAATGTGACCACAAGAAATGTTTCAAATTCCAAAATATGAACACAAAATGTTTTGGAAACATTTGTTTTTCCCTCTGACTTTCCTCTTCTTTATGCAACTGGACTATCATATATTTACTCTTCTCACAAGTGTCTCCTGAAAAATGTAAAACCTGTACTTATTGGCCATTTTGACAGAAAATTAAATGGGTGAGTTTACAAAGTACCAGCTTTGGAAAACAGAGCAGAGAAACTGAGTGGAGAGAAGAGCCTATAGAAGTAAACATGAGAGAAAGAGAGAATGTAGATAAGTGGAGAAAGAAGGGAGTGTGGGATAAAGAAAGAAAAGGAAAAGAAGTGATAGAATATTGCAGAAATAGAAAGAAGAAGTGAGAAAATAGAGTGAAATGGGATTTATGAGAAAAGACAGGTGGATGGAAATTAGCAGCCACACTCAGGCTGATTTAGCTGGGTGTGTGTGTGTGTGTGTGTGTGTGTGTGTGTGTGTGTGTGTGTGTGTGTGTGTGGTGTCTGTCCTTTGAGGGGTGTGTTGTGAGTGTTGTTAATGCGGTACAATCTCTAATCGATCAGCCGTCTGCTCTCACACAGCCCCTTCTATTCCCCCGACTGCTATTATAAACACAAACATTTATTCAGCCTACTTACTCACACCGACACTCAATACTCAGAAAGAAAGAAAGAAACAAATAAAGAAAGGAAGAAATAGAAAAGAGTATAAGCAGACTTTCATTTCCAATATGTCACTTGACCAGCCAATAGGTCTGCAGCAGGAAAGAATTAATGTGTATGTGTGTTTGAGACCCACTATCAAGTGACCATAGCATCGGCTGTATTCATGTGAATGTGAGCGTCTATACGGTACCTGTTGGACATTGATCCAGTAGCCTATGATTCTGTCCACAGCGGTGGGCTCTTTCTGTGTCCACTGCAGGTTGTATGAGTAGTTATTGCCCTTGAGAATGCGGATGGGGTTTGGCGTGTCGAAGTAGAATTCTGCACTGTAGGGTCGAGCTGAAAGGAAACAAAGACGTCAAGTTACAATGACCTTTATCTGGAAACAATCCTAAAACTGAAGAGATGCATGCATCATCAATAGGTACATCTTAAAGTAGATGAATTCACTAATTAAAAGGTCTGTCTCAGTATGTTTGAATATATACAGTAGCCATAGATCTTTAACCCAAATTCGCACAAAATCTAGTTAAATAAATTCAAAATCAGATGAGCTGACCAATGTTCAACTCACAAATCCATTCTTTTGTAGCAGCTGTTAGGAAGTTGGACATGTTTTAAATGTAAAAAACCCAATTTAACCCCAAAAAAACCCAAATTACATTTGAGAAAATGTAAAAGTATTGAATTTTAGAGAGATCTTAATGAATTAATTTCAAATTATATATTTTTTTCATTGTGATCTACAGATTTCTACATTAGTATGTTTCTCAGTGTTACTTTCACCAAGTAGTTCGGCTTTATAGATGCAGTTAAGGCAACATCACGTTATACTTATAAGTACAATTAGAAATGTTTCATCTGTAAATTACAGATGATTTCAGCCATGCTACAGTAGCTCAGGCTGTAGATAACAAGGCTAGGTACACTCAAGGACTCTGTTGTTCATCCCAATATGCAAATTTGCAAATTTCAGAAATGTCTGTAGTTTTTACTACTCATTTATTTTGAATGCATCTCTGTAAGCTGCTAAATTTTCATTTGTGTTTCTGAATTTGTAACAGTAAGTTATGCCTTTTTCAGCATTGGGGAAAATGTGCACAGAACACATATTTAAAACAGAAAATTTACACAGAAGCATTAACAACTAAATATAACATCAACATTTTTCAGTATTTCGTGTGTCCACTCTTTGTCTTTATTGCAGCTTCTTTTCAGAAGACTTGCTTTCAGGTTTAAAAGAAATCTGCAGGGATATTTTTCCACATCTCCAAAATTCAGCCTTAGAATTTGGTTAAATTTCATTTATAGCATTTGGTAGACACGCTTTTCCAGAGTGACTTACGACTTACAAGGGGGTGTTTGGAGTCTTGCCCAAGGACTCATAGTTTGCACTGTAGAAGGCAGAAGTGTTATCCACTACACTGTACCAACTGCTGCTTTTCTCACTTTTTCGCAATCCAAGTAGATCCAAACACAGTCAGAGATGTTGAGGCCTGGGCTCTGAAGGAATGTACTGCTGTGTACTGTGTTTAATACTGTGCTCTACGTCATTATGTTCAATACTGTGTGTGTGTGTGTAATATGATTGCATTTAGAACATTCTGCTCTGCCTATTTTTGTTTATCCCTACATAGTCATGTCATGTCTGTCACACCTGTTACTTGTCATGTATTGGCTGGGCCTATTCTTGGCATCAGTCCAGCAATAAAACTGTGTCAGTCCATTGTTTTACTTTATTGGCTAGGTGTTTGTTACCTGCACACAAGAAATAAACTCGGCTAGTTCCCTGTTTGGGACAGGGTTTGATTCTTCAGGTCTGGGGTGGCCAGTTCTGAGAAACATTCCACGAGCAGAATAACTGCTACTGAATGGCCATTTTGTCTGAAAATTAAATAAATGATGGGTGGTCTGTGACTTTTGCACAGAGCTGCGTGTCAGTTTCAACTTGTTTATCATTCATCTTTGTTCTGATTCATGTTTACCTACTTGCCATCAGATATGTTAACCCATATATTAACCCACATTCTGCTTCTTTTTAGTAAGAGATGCAGTGACCCTATGCTTCAAAGAAAAATAACAAGCAAAAAACCCCACATCTTCTAAGAGAGCAGCCTTTCATACATCAGTATGAGTGTTATGCTTTGAGATGATACTGAAACTAAACACTACCGTTTGTTAAATCTTACCATTCATAATGCATAAGTACTAGCTGAAAAAAAGCTGACCATTTGGTCACTATGTCTTTTTTCACAATAATGCTGAACAGAAGCAACAGCAAGGAAAGCGTAAAAACATTAGCACAACAGCACAAACAGAAACCAAGACAATATACAGTATAATAGCTGTAATCAGTATCTGAATGTGAGACTTTTATATGAAAGCACCTTTGTATAGTGAAATGAATGTAATGAAAACATCTCTAAATCAAATGTATGCATGTATATTGGCAGATGCCAGATGTTACAATACAGGTCAGGTTCTGCTTTGTTATATTGTAAGCAGTATTAAACCAGTGCCTCTCTATCTCTCCTAGCCAGCAACACACTGAAAGCTGTTGACATGAAACATAGCCATTCTCAACAGTCTCTAAAAACTAATCTGAGCTTATTTCAGTGCCTTTTCCATTCAGACGCCCGGTCACTGAGCAATTTATTCTTTAGAGAAAACTCGTCAGAGAAGCTGTCTTCAACAGCAAAAACAATCTGTTTTGCATCAGTTTTGAGGGGAAAAAAAGAGGTTACAGATTGCAATCTGCACAGCCGGAAAGCGATCACCCTGAGTCCTCTTAAGCGAACAGCTGTAGCTGCGCTCGGTGCAGTGATGGAGCTAGCTGATAGCATTAGCACGCTTTAGCTGCCATGTTGGGGATATGCCTCGCCACGACCAAGCCAGAGATAAGCTCTCCGTGGAAAGAGCAAAGCTGTCAAATCTAGAAAGAACCCAGGCAATTTCCCACAGCTGAGAGACGAATCACTGAGAGTCTGTGGCGTAAAAGCATGATATCTCTGAGCATAACTACATTACTTAAGACATAATAAAAACACTAATGCAAATATAGTTTGAGGAACACTTTGTAAACCTTTTGGAATGGATTTCTGCATGACCAGCTTCTAAAATGTGATCCGATATTAATGCAAGTCATAATATTTTTAGTAAAAGTTGAAACCCTGGAAGTTTCTGTTACTGTTGTTGATAAGTATTTGATTTGATATGAATTCTTTCTCACTTATATCTCACTGAAACAAGAGGAGAAATATTACCATTACCAGTAATGAGGAGGAGACAGTTCATAGGTTGGAAAATGAACAGTAGAGCCTGCAGTGCTCAACATGGTGTCTGTTTATGGGGAAAGGTCCCACCCTTCAATAAAAAGAACCAATCACCTTTTTGGCACAGCCAATTCAGTGAATTATGGCATGTTTGTTTTCAATGACTTTCCAGGTTTTCCAGGACTGGTATAGACCATGTGAACATTTCTACCATTGAAATCAAATTAAGCAGCGACAGAAATTCATCCAGTTTTGATTTCCTTTACTGTGATACATTCCTCTCATAATCATATTAGTTACTTTGTACAGATTTGGAAATGTATTTCTACTTCATTTGAAAGGTAAACAGCTAAACAGTCTCTCTTATGCAGTTAATTACAAATACAAACACAACCAAAGCAGTCAGAAAAAGACTGCTGAGAGTGTGAGTGATCTAACAACAATCCGATTATTACAGCACACCACCTTTTTTCAATTCTGGTAAGTGATGCTCTGAAGGCTTGGCTCGTTTATCATGTGTGCCAATATCTGTTTTGTTTTGTTAGCGTACAGCGTGCCAACATTTCACATAAATCAGTTTGCCACCACCCACGGTCTGAGCATAAAACAGGCTATCAAGTCTAATCAAACAGAAAGTGAGAAATCTGAACATGGCAGAATTACTGATGTTATTACTGATGTTATTACTGAGATTACTGATGTTAATCAGTCAAAGTTCACGGGGAAACTATTAGAATTCCTGTATTCCTGCATACTGTAGCATCCCGCTACTGGTTCACGTGGTCATTGATGCATAGGAGGTGTGGCCTTGCAGAGTGACCACACAAACAGGGTCATGGAAGGTGAGGAGACTTTAAATGTAAATATGTTATTGTTAACTTAAAGATGTATAGTTACTTGTGCTACTCTGTGCTGGGCTGTGGGGTAGATTGTACAGTGTTAGAACCCAATGTAAGGTGAATGTGTATGGCTACAAGTGTCCCGCCTGCTATCTTGGCCATTTCAGCAGCTGCAGTTTTCCTTTGCTGCTGCCTGTTCAACAAAAGAGCATTTGCTTAAAGCACTACTTCCCACATCTTATTCTCTGGTAACACCACAAAGTTGTGAAAACAACAAATGTGGTCAGAAAGTCTGAAGCAAATTTTTGCCATTGATACACAATTACACATTACTCTTCCCTCTGAAAGTCAAGACTCTGTCGACAGCCTAATACATTGCATGTCAGACATCTCTAAATGGATGTCAAAAAACTGTCTGCAGCTTAATCAGGACAAAACTGAGACAGTGATTCTTAGTAAAAATTGATTTGTGAGAAATTAGGCACCTTCGAATCATATGTAACATCAAAAGTACTAAACCGAAGTGTCATTTTGGATTTTCATCTTGGTTTGATCATCATTTAAATAATGTTATTAAGGTATTCTATCACCTAAGGCTTTACATGGTGAAACTTTAGTTGAAGAAGGCCGGAAACTGCTGTTCTCCAAATGATAAAACACAGAGAGCCCCCTTTCTGCAATTAAAATAATATTAATGAAACAGTTTCTAAACTGTGGAAGTCATTAGCTCTTACAACAAGGCAGTTAAGCACATATTTTTAAGAATCATTTGAAAATAGAACTTTTTACTTTAGTTTTTTTTTTTTGTCTTATTTTATTTTTCTGCTCTTTGTATGTTTCAGCTTTTAACTATAAAGCATTTTGAGCTGCATTCTATATGAAAAGTGCTTCAAAGGGTTGACAAACAACACAGTGCTTTTCTTTCACTGATGAAATGATTTACACTCAAGGTCATTGATGGAAAAAGCATGTATGAATTATATTTAGTAATTAGTGGAAACTTTGAATGCAATAATCAAGGAAACAGCTTTGTAGAGCTGCTGATCAATCCAGAGAAGTGTTTAGGAAGTGTACAGACTTATTTACAGTGCCATGAAAACATATCTGCCCCCTTCCTGTTTTTCTCTGTCATATTTATCATAATGAATGCTTTTATCTAATACTAGACACATACAACCTAATAGAATGACAGAAATATATATATATATATATATATATATATATATATATATATATATATATATATATATATATATATATATATATATATTTAGATAGAGTGACAACATTTCAGTGGCACTGAAGGCAGGACTTAGTCATTGAGAAATGCTTTAGGTTCTTCAGGTAAGGTAACTTTGTTATTGAGTTTTGGTTTGACTAAAGTAAGCTACACCCTTGACTGGTGCCTTTTCAGTGCTCTTCTTATCATATACTCAAAAAAGCACAGTGGTCATTTTGGTGAGATGTTCAGGAATAGAAGGCTAATATGAAAACCTTCTCCATCTGAAAGAAAACACACTTAAGCAAACAAGCAAAGACAAAGATATGGTGGTGGAAATGTTACACTAAAGACCAAATCACACCGAATCACCAAATCACACCAGCAATCCGTGGTAAAAGCCATGAGATTCCAAAGGGTTGACCAACTAGTTGACCAATGATAGTCTGTGCTGCTCCGGGCTTGGCTTTGATGGTCAAAGTGGTGCACATTCTATTTATCTACATGTCAGAGCCACTCACCTGAGACAACGAAGGTACAGGTAGAGGTCCCGACCCCATTGCTGACTTTACACTCATATGTGCCATTGTTGGTGAGGTCCAGTTTGAAGCGGAGCTGGGGCACGTCCTGGCTGTCTACAGGAGGGGTGCGTATGGGAAGGGTGTTCCGATACCAGCGGGCGCTTGCTATGCGGTTGGGATTGGACTTTAGAACAACGCAGCGGAGGATGACGGGCTGATTGTTTGGAGAGCGGACGTCCTGAAAGACAGGGTCCACCACAGGGGGGTCTGTGAATCAGAGAACAAGCACGTGTAAGATGAGAAGTCAATGAATGAGTATGAGTTTACAAATGGAGAATGGACATGCAATTATTGGTAATAATAGGACTTGAAGATCTACACTGTGTGGTCAAAAGTATGTAGACACCTGACAATCATACTAACATGAATTTGTTGGACATCCCATTTCTGAAATAATGAACATTACCAGTTGGCAAACACATTCCACACAGCATTTGTGAGGTCACTGCACTTAAATATTATATTTTATTGTATTGCACTGTGTATTGTAGTTTACTGTATTGTATTGTATTGCATTATATTGCACAGAGTTGTGTTTAACTCTGTTCCTTTTTCTCTGGGTATCAACAGAGACTTCTTGTTTCTTAGCAGTATCTGAGCTCAGGACTGGCTTTCTCTCCAACCTATTGGTAACTAGCAAAGATACTTTCTCTAGATAGACAAAGCACTTCTTGTAAGTCGCTCTGGATATATTTGTATATTCGAAGTAAATTTTGGATGAGAAAGCCTGGCTTGCACTCAGCGTTCCAGTGCCCAGTGGGGTTGAGTTCAAGTCTCTGTGCAGGCCACAGGAGTTCTCCCATGGCAGATTTGTTAAACCATGTCTTTATCGATCAGGATTTGTGCACAGGGTCACAATCAACTGCTGCCCACAATGGTGGAAGCAAATAAACGTCCAAAATGTCCCTTCATTGCAACAAGGTGCTGAGCCCAAACCCTGTAAAATAACTCTAGATCATTATCCCTCCTCCACCAAACTTTGCTGTTGCCACTGTTCATGCAGGTAGGTAGCATTTTCCTGGCATCCTAAAACTGAATCTGAAACCCAGAATTTGAAACCCAGGTTCATCCATCGGAAAGCCAGGTAGTGAAGTGTGATTCATTACTGCAGCGAACATGTTTGCACTGCTTCAGAGTCCAGTGAAAATGTGCTTTACCCCACTCTATTTGATGCTTAGCACTGCACCATATTAGGCTTGTGTGCAGCTGCTCAGTCACAGAAAAGTATTTCATGAAGCTCCAGACATGCAGTTCTTGGAAGTGCATATCAGTACTCGGTGGCACTGCTCTGTGCATTTGTGTGATTTACCCCTTTGTGGCTGAGCTGTTGTTGCTGCTTCCATTTCACAGCTCACATTTCACTTACGGTTGACCTGGGCAGATCTAGCAGGTAACAAATGTCACAAAGTAACTTGTGGCAAAAGTGGCATCCTAGGACAGTGCCATATTTATAAAATGGAGACTGCAAGGCTATGTGCTTGAATTTGTGCACCTGTTAGCAAAGGGTGTGACTGAAAAAAGCACAGAATAATAAAACAAAGATTAGTTTGTCAAGCGAACTTAAGAATTTTAAAATAGGCTGTTTTGGCAGGTTAGTTCCATTTATAGCCTGAGTGGGGAGCGAGCAGTATGTTTTGAAACTTTAACAATGCTTACATACTTCTTCAAACTCTTTTATTTCAATAAAGTGAGGGAAACATAGACGATGGCGCAGAATGCTCATTCATACAGAGCAGAAAGAAAAAAACAAAAACAAAAATAATTCATGGCACACACAGCAATAACTTTTCAGTAAATTTAAATAATAATTAAACATCTCTTGCACATACGAATATAAATGTGGGATCAGTTTAAAGTTTAGAATCTTTTCACCATAATTCTCCTCTTGTTTTAATGATCTACGAGTGAGAAATAATTAATGGTAAATTAGACCATGCTTTTATTACAAATGTGTCGACGTGTTCAGCAGTTTATACACAAGTGTATATGAGAGAGGACAAAAATGAGAGGAAGACACAGAGAATGTGGATGTGAAAATAAAGGGGTGATACTCCATAGACTGCAGTTACCATAATGTATGACATATAAATCAGTGTATTGTAATTACTGCCTGTAATGCAGCCTAATTTCAATTGGAGAGAGAAAGTACCAGTCAGTGAACTGAACAGACTTGATGCCATATGTTTATATAGAGTCGGAATGAACAGCCTTTTCTCCCTCGCTCATCTGTTCTTGTAAAGCATGCTACGCTGGGGCTGTTTTAATTTCACAACACAATAGTTCCCATAAACAGAGCATAATCATCGGTCACATGTGAGAGGAGGTGTCTCTGCACCAGCAGGCTCTAGCATTAGTCAAAGACTAATGGCTGGAGGCAAAACAGGAGGAGGAGGAGGACTGAAAGGGGGGGGGCGGTAGGTTGGGAGGTGCCGGTCTGCATAAGCACATATAGTGAAGTTGAAAAAGCCAACAGGGAGGAAAGAACAGAATTTGTGGGCTAAAAGGAAAGAAAGAAATGCCAATAAATGTATGTTTGTATATGTATGTATCAGAGAGAGTGCAAAGTGGTGGATGAGGGGACAGAGAAAAAAGCTGTCAGAATTGAAAAAGCTGACAGGGAGGAAATAAAGGAAAACTTGGAGCATAAGCAAAGATAGATAGATAGATAGATAGATAGATAGATAGATAGATAGATAGATAGATAGATAGATAGATAGACAGATAGACAGATAGATAGATAGATAGATAGATAGATAGAGAGAGAGAGAGAGAGAGGAAGGGAGAAAGAGGAAGAGAGAGATAAAAAAGAGAGAGAGAGAGGAAGAAAGAGAAGAATAAAACGTAACAGAAACACATGATGACTTACTGTAAAGCACATAAATGCACAAACAAGTCTACATATCCACATATCCAAAGTTTGGGATGGGCAAAGAGAGAGAAGCAGAGATGGAGAGAGAGATGGAGAGAGAGAGAGAGAGAGAGAGAGAGAGAGAGAGAGAGAGAGAGAGAGAGAGAGAGAGAGAGAGAGCGAGTGACAGACAGAGAGAAAGAGAGAGAGAAAGAGAGAGAGAGAGAGAGAGAGAGAGAGAAGAGAGAGAGAGAGAAAAGAGGAAAGAAAGAGAGAGTGAGAGAGAGACAGAGAGAAAGAGACAGAGAGAAAAGTATATATATAGAGAGAAGAGCAGCGAGAGAGAGAGAGACAGAAGAGAGAGAGAGAAAAGAGGAGAGAAAGAGTGAGAGAGAGAATAGGAGAGAAAAACAGAGTGAGAGAGAGAGAGAGAGTAGAGAGAAAAAAGAAAGAGAGAGAGACAGAGAGAGAGAGGCAGAAAGAGAAAGAGAGAGACAAAGAGAGAGAGAGAGAGAAATAGAACGAGGTGAGCAAGAGGAAAGGAGGGGGTCTCAACGTAATTATAGGGCTGCCATAAAAAATGATGGTGTCTTTTTTGTGAATCGATCACTGACGCTCCGAACGAGAGGGAAAAAGCAAACAAACAGCAGAAAAGTGTGAGCGAGGAATTGAATGGAAGGGGCATGAAACCTGTAATCACAGGACGGATGGTGGGAACAGCCAAGCTCAGCTAAATCTCTGCAGGCACAGATGAGAGCTCTTCTCCTTTTGCCCAGCATCAGGCCTCAACTGCAACAGTTTGGTCAGAAATTCTAAATATATTCAAGGGCAGTCTGTTTTCAGGCATTTCAAATTTAAATGCTATTGCTATTTTATAACATTGTCTAAATTGAAACACATTACGTTTTACATAGGTGGCTACAAAAGAACACTCTACAATTAGTTCACAACATCTATCAATAGGTTCAAACCAACACCATCTGGTCCAATGTCACAAAAAACGGCAAAAATGAAACAATAGCAACAATAGCTTCAAATATGTCAAATTCAAAGCATAATAAAATATCTCCTCTGCTTAATAGCAACCAGACGTCTGAAGTGTTTACTGCTACTAAAGGCTCCCACACAGACTGTACAGACAGTTCTTGCATAAAGTTATGCATATGTGGGACCTGATACCTGAGACATTGTTTAGAATAGTTTGTTTAGAATAGTCTAGGCTTCTTTGTTATATCTTGTCAGAAAATATCATTAGCTATGTCATTCTCTCTTCAACTAGGGTGAACCAGAGGAGAATGGCTTCCTCCCTTGTGTCTGGTTTCCTTTCGAGTTCTTCCTCTTAACCCTAGGGAGTTTTACTTGCCACTGTCAAGTCTGGCTGGCTCATGGGGGCCTTGAACCTGATTTAGCTCCTTACGTCTACGCATGGTCTCCTTTCTTATTTTTCTTTTATTCTTTTGATGACCCTTCCATAAACTGTTTTCTTTCTGTAAACTGATTTTCTGTAAAGCTGCTTTGAGACATCACTAGTTGTAAAAAGTGCCTTACAAATAAATGTGGTGTTGATATTAGGTTTTTGGCTAAAATTAGTCAGGGACAACAAAAAAAAGGGTTGTCAAGCAACAAAATTACAGTCATGGACATAACCCATGAAAACATCTGTACAGTACTGTGTTTCATATAAATAAGGTAAATAAGGCTTTAGGCTTTATTGAATGAATTCAGCTTAAAAAAATCAGCCTAATGTAACAGATACTATAGTAACATAGTCTGCACATATTATTAGCCATATTATTATATGGCCTGACCAGGGCTAGCTTGAGGTTCTTTTGCATAGTTTAAACAACAATCTACAGAAAGTCAGTAGATACCTAACTGTCAGCTAACATACACATTTGTAGGCTAAAGCTAGGTGGCTTTGGCATTATCAGCTCAAAAATGTGTAGGTGTCAAAGGTGGAATCTTCAGAAACGTTGAGTGCATCAGTAATTAGGGCTAATTAGGGCTACTGGACCAAATTGTGTTCTTGCTCATGCATACAATACAGTTTCCAAATTGACTGAAAAACCTATTTAAATGTCCATTTTTTAAGAGAAATGAACTTCCTTAGCCAAAAGCATTGGCTCGACATTTATGTATTTGTCAGTTAACGGTTAACCAGCTTATCAATAACAACCCTAGTACGAAACTCAACTAAACCCGACATGAGCTCTGGGTCCTGTTAGGTTCGGATAAATATATCAAGCTCAAATTATTACGGATAAAGTAACCCTAAAAGCCATTATCACAGCAATAAACAGGCTAATACAGGCAGGCTCAATAACCGAACTAGACAGAGCTGCATAATAAAGGACATTATACTTGTATCTAAAGCTTCAAATAATGCTAAATGCTAGCTTAAATAGCTTTAGCTTAGCTCAGAGGATCACGACCTAGCTGTTATGTGAGTCTTCCTAATTTATCGCAAATCCCCCCTCTATGTGCACCCTGAGCACAAAGCTTATAAGGGAACCTTTTTAGAGAGGCCCAGTTTAATACATAAACTCCATTATGAAGGCACGGTGCATCGCTTTCTGCTAATGGCCTCATGAGAAAAGGACTGAAGAGCGCTGAGTGGTGTGGAGTTATCCCCGCCGTCTTTGTGTGGCTAACGCTAGCGCGGCGCTCTAATGAATTCACACCCCCTTTAGTTTAGGCACTTAGAAAACGCACTTTCTGCAAGCATCATAATGGATGCATTTTTGAAAGTGTGAATGCATTAATACGTGGGCAGGCTCCAAAAGGCTTTGTTTAACTATAACAGGGGGTTGAAGGGGGGTTATCATTGATAATAGTAGCCCGCTAGTAGAGTCTTAATGGAATATGCGCGTCCATGTTGCAGGGCCCGTCCCTGGGCGACTCACTCGATGCAAATAACCGTGTTAAAGCCTGGATTAAAACCACATTAGTGCATTTTCATCAAACCAGATCTAATCACACCACAGATTGAGGCAAATGTGCTGTAGTCTCCATCGCTCTGCAGCGATTATGCTTTTGGTTGCCAGGCTAGGTAATGTGTCTACATTGTTCAGGGTCATTGATGTTTTTAGTGGAACTATAAAAGTGTCTTGAAATTCAGTGACAGTAAAATGCAACGTTTTTTTTTTTTTTTCCTGAATCTGCTGAGATAATCACAGTTCAGTTAGCTGCACCTGTAGCACCCAATGAATCGGAAGCAATTACAGGCTACCATTTGCATTTCAGCCAAATAGTTTTGCTGCGTTTTATTGTGAAATGTACCTGATAAAATCACATGTTGGAAAAAAAGGCAAATAAACCTGGAAAAGTTATGAAAAGTCATACTCTCCTCACATTGCAAAAAATGACATCTTGCCAAGTGAATACATAGCATTAAAGGCTAAGTAGGTGATTTATTTTAGAAACATTGTTATATTTCTAGAAATACTCTTTACATCATGTTATATTTGTGGAGGCCATAGGTCTGTGAAAACCCCATTCAATCATTTCATTATGACCAAATGAGGTAGACTGGACAGTCTACCTGTCTGTCTACCTACATACCTCATGACCTGCCTACATGTGCTTGTGCTGCACGTATACTCTATGCCAATCTTGCTATTTTTCTGTTGGACTGGTAATTATCTTGTTTGTTTTGTTTATGGGGAATTTGTCGTTTTAGCCAACATACCTAACTACTGATGTAGCTACATTAAGTATTAGTTGAATGCTAATTTTAGCTACAGTGTAGATATCAGCTTGCTGGCTATGTTTATCGTATATGTAATCTGTGTGTGTATGTGTCCTTAGGCTGTGCACATTCATTGGTTTTGAGAGAATGGCTTTGGAAGGAGGGCTGGAAATAGGGGATGAGATTTTTTTGATTGGATTTTTCTAAAAACTAGCTTATACTGCCTGGTTTCCACAAAATCCTCTACTCCAGCTTTAATGTTTCTCATAAGGATATGAGGGTAAGCATAGGTGCAAGCTACAGCAGACAAAAAGTCATTGGTCTCACAAAAATCTGAAATTCAGATTTTTGTGGGGCCAATGAGCAAAAGCTTGAGAAAAAACATGGTAATGAAACTGCATAGGGCAGTACGAAACCAGCTATGCCAGTGAAACAGCAGGGTTTTAAGCAAGCAGGGATGCTGATGTTAACCAAAAAAAAAAAAAAAACTACTATTTTCCATACACATGTATCAGACTCAGTGGTTCCTTTCCCTGTACACTTGTACCCTGGTGTTACAGCTTTTGGTTAGGCTGACTTGTAACTGATTTCTTTTTATAAAAATTAAACTTAGAATTGTATTTTCACTTGATAATTACACTCAGTTTGAACAGTTTTTCAAGGACACATACCTAATTTAATCAACAATGCTCCTGTTCTTATCAAAGATGACAGTAGTTTAAAGCAGTCAGCTAATCTACTTGTTTTTGGACTTGAACTAGAACTACTAAGTTCATTGCTTGGAGCTTTTTGTGCTAAATTTCTTTTGTAGTCAGGATGGTGAAAATGTCAATATATTTAAAATACAGTGTCATTTTACAAGCAATACACAGTACTGTGCAAAAGTCAGAGACCACCCTTCATTTAATTTCCCATCAAAAGGACCATTAAACACAAGTTAACCAGTTTTCAGGAGATATTTCTTAGGAAGTCAGATATAAGACAATCCACATGTAGAAGAAGGGCAAAAAACAGGGCTTTTCAAAAAACAGTCATTTTCATCTTTGAGAGAGGAGAAAATCAAGCTCCACTCTTGCTTCAGATCTGAACATTTTACAGGTGTTTCTGTCTGTCCTTCCACTGTCAGAAGACAGCTCAACACTTTGAGTCTGAAATCATGTATAGCTGTCAAGAAGTCTTACATAAAAAAGAAAAAGTCAAAAACAGAGAATATTTGCAAATTAAACAAAGAAGTGAACTGACCACCACAGATATCAGTCTTCAACATCATAGAATGTGTTTGGTATAAATAATATAGGTGATTATTGGATACAGTATATACCGAAAAAGTGGCTGTGTAATGTTCTGTTAAATACATGTTTACTGCTTTGTTCCAGATGGTGAAAAAATAATAACTTGTACTTAATGGACAATTTGACTGGGAATTAAATGAATGAAGTATCTGTATTTTTGCACACTACTGTATGTCCAAGGCCACCAAAAATAAAAGAAGTACAAAGAAGTATGTTGAATAATCTTGTAATACTCTTATAACAATCTCTTAATGAAATATATTGCACAACTTCAGGATGTTTTCATTTGGCAACACGAGCAGCTCCCATTGTATCGTCTTAGACTGCTGATCAAGGACCAAGCTCCTTCATGACTATAGGATTGCATTCAGTGGAAGATGAAAGGCAAAAACTTATTACAGATCAGGACTCTACCTGCAAGATGCTTCATATACAGCCCCGGGCTCCTGCACTTGTCAGTGTAATGAGATGTGGAGGACTGTAGGTACTCACATTCCACGTTAAGCTGCACCTGCGAAAGCCTGCGTTTGATGTTGAGGCCGTTGTACGGTGCTGTCTGGCAGCGGTACGCCCCCATCATGTCTCGCGTCACGTTGGTCAGCCTCAGCCGCCCGTCCCGCGTCTCAACCACCCAGTCACCTGACGGCATCGGCAGGTCCTTGTTGGCGCGGGACCACAGCACGGGGGGGCGGGGCTTACCGTCCACCATGCAAACAAGCTCTGCAGTCCCGCCCTCGCTCACGTTGACTACGCTCCCTCCCACCGGCACGCTCAGGACAGGAGGAATGACTGGAAAGGAGAAATAAAAGAAATGAACATCCAGGGTGGTGAAGAAATTCTCGAGGCAAAGAAGAAAAGACAAGAAATTACCATAAATAGATCATTACAGTGTACTAATTATTTTTTGTTAATTTCAAAGAATGAACTGAAAAAAGAAAGACAGAAATAGAGATGGTAAGAAGGAGGCTAGTGCCAATAGACAAACCACCAGAAAACTTTGACTAAAAGAGACAGATTTGAGTCTTTCTTTGCAAATCTCAAACTGAAACTGGTGGGTCTCTATGCAAATTCTGACCAATCAAAAGCATCCTGTGGAACGCATTCATTAATGTAGGTTAACACTTATAAGTAACAATTATTGCCAAAAATAACAAAAACATGGTGTAATGTTCATAATTTCTCAATAAGAATGTATTAAAACAGACAGAGATTCTAAACTTTAATTCAGTACCTCATTTGTTTTGTAAGTTGAAGATATTTTATTATTTGAATTTGATGGAAAGTCACTGTATACAATCATGTTTTGGTGTGATTCCTCATCATTGCTAACACTAAAGGTTCTGAACGAGGGTTGATATGGAATGAAGACAAACCAAAGCCTGGTATACTCGCATTATGAGTGCCTCACATATCTCGGTGTTGTCACGTTTCCACCTTTTACCCATTAAAATCTCAGGCTAAGGCTAAAATTACATCCTAAGGCTTATTAATCAGTACTAAATGGACTACAGTGCAAAGTTATTGTTACTTTATAGAAGCTAGTGAGTCTTGGCCATTTAAGGGTTTCAAAGAAAAGTGTAACCATATTTGTGGTTAGATCTGATTGTATAATGTAAACACAATGCAGCCAGATTGGATGTCAGGGACCAACAAGCAACTGACAATTGGCCGATTTGTTATTTTTATTTTGACCATTCTGTATTGCAGTTTTATGATATAACTAGCCTGAGTCAGGTAAGTGTGCTCATGCTGTATTTGAGCGCTGCACCTATATCACCACATTGTAGCATAATTATGCATGACCTTCTGCGCTAAATAGGCAGTTGCTTCTTACTTTCAGTGCAGTACTTTATTTGATTGACATTATTTAATATCTTTACAAATTTAAAATGCCAGTTTGACATAATATTATTTATCTTGTAACTCTAGCTAATAGAAAATAGTCAAAAAATGCTAGTGTGCTTCACGAGTTCACTTAGACCACAGAGAGTGAGCTTCAGACTTTAAAAAATAGTGTAGTAAAAATCAGGCTGTAAAGCAAGTTAGGATGTAAAGGAAGTTAGGATATGAATCAGTCATAAGAAACCAAAGGTTGTTGCATAGCATTGGCTATGTTCAAGGTCTGACATCACATGAGCTCCATCTTCCTCTGGATTTCTGCAGTTATCTGATTATTCAAATGGTCATGTAAGCAGCATACTCGGATTTCTTAGACTGGAGTATGGTCTAGGAATCTGATTAGGGAATCTAATAAGGAGAGCAGGATTTTAGCTCAGTAATCAGACTTGTCAGCACATCTAAACTCTTACTCTGAGTTTTTTCGGATTTCTCAGTCTGTGCATGTGCAAAAACAGACGGCATTACCAGAAATAAGCAAGCAACGTTGCTGTTAGATGCAGCAAAACACTTTTGGAGTGATGCTGAAACTGCACGCTTGACAAGATAAAGGATTTAAAGATTCTTCATCTTCTAGATGAAGTATGTTCATGGTTTCAGATAAAGTGGTGTGATGTTTAAAAAAAAATAGTTTGAGTTTTACATTATGTCTACGGCACATCTTTATCTGTGAGTTTATTGGCCAGTCCGGTTATGGTCTGATTCACGTAGACCCAGAGTTTTGCATTATCTGATTACTCAAGTGCATGTAAACGTGTTGATCGGATTACTGATAAAAACTGATTTTCTGCAGTTATCAGATTATTAAGTGCAAGTAAACACACTCAATGAAGATGTTATTTTTTTTACCTGCATATGCATTCAAAGGTAGATCAAGGTGATCAGCCCTGAACCTAAATATGTATTTTTGGAGAAACTCACAGAGATAATAAACAATGGAAAGCTAACCTAGCATGCATGAGTGAGCTAGCAAGACTGTCTGTTTGTTCAGTCAACTGGCCATTTGTTTGGTCAACCAGCGTCCAACTGTGCACAACTAGCAGCAAATTGAAAAGACATCACCACATAAGAGCTGGACATGGTTTTTAGTGAGCTGTGGAGTGTGGATTGTCTACAACACAACCTCCATATATACAGCCTGTCTCACTCATTTCTCTCCACTTGAGCTCTTGTGTTTACTTGTGCTTTACACTGGGAGTATTGGGACTTGGGGATGTGCTCATTAGAATATTAAGACCACACATGCACTACTCACATAGATCTGAGGAGCATTTTTAAGCATTTTTTTTTCATTCAATCTATGCTAGATCTTTCATATTCCACTCAATTTTAGTATCATACATCATTAGAAATATTTCAGACTGTGCTCGCTGGGACTTTAAAGCCAAGTATAAACACTCTAAAACATTATATGTGTTTAGCCTGCAAGTTCTAGAGGAGAGCTCTGGGCTGGGTTTTACTCGCTGGTTTCTGGTTATCTTCAGTTAATCAGATGAAGGAGATGTTTAATTAGTGAAATGACATCCATTTATTTTTCATAGTGCTTTTGAGGAGGACATGTTTTTCCCTAAGCCAAGTACATTAACATTAGTTATGGGTAAATAAACAGAATTTGAGCACCGTCAAGATCTCCAGCGAGGGTAAGATACATGGAGAAAGAATCATTTTACAAACAGAGTTTGTGCCTTTATTGAATACCTAAATATTTAATGGAGGCTCTCTATGATGCATGGGAATGATGCATGTGATGCATGTGAATGGCAACCGAGCATTCTTATTAGCCTCAGGGTTAAATAATAAACCCTGATTCTATAGATGTCTGCCACAGTCTAGAAAAAAAACCCAGGTCTATGGGAAATCCAGGGAGGAACAATCTGAAAAAACCACAGAGAAACAGAGAGAGAAAATAAATGTGAGAATGGGAGACAGTGGAGAAGATTGATCATGGTGGTCGTGTGCAGCCAGAAAAACAGAAAAACGATCTTGGAAGATCAAAACTTTTGAATGGTAGGAGAATAGGGAAAAAGGAATGCCATGAAAGACATTTCCTAAGAATGAGCGCAGAGATTACAAAGGTTGCATGGGGGAATTCCCACTATCCCAGCAATCTCCCTGTAGGAAACCCACAACCATACTAGGGCTTTTTTCAAGAATTCTAAAAAAACATGTAAAGCCAGATTAACACCACAATATTTTAGCTGTGACTCTGATGCCACAGACAACTTTTCACCATCACAAGTGATTTTGCAATTCACAAGACCCTCAATTTAATCCTAAATGCTTCCAAGTGGTTCTGATCATTTGAAACAGGTTTGATATTACAAGGAGATTTTTGGTAGTGCTCATGTAGTTTGAGATAGTTGGCAATTGCCAAATGGCTGTAGCAAAGAGGGATGCCAACTCCCCTTGGTTCGCTGGAGATGAAAAGACTATGTGATCAGATGTATCTGTTCTACATCCTTTCTACAAAATAGTCAACCACAACACGGGTGAAAAAGGGCTGGTCACAAATGACCACTGGCCTTGAAATGATTAACAATGAAAGTCTACATTGTTAAGCATTATTGGCTTGGATGTATGGATCTAGGGGGAAAACACTTTAATTGGTATCAGACCTTTCTTAAAGTTTCTTTAAGGCTTTATAATTACTAGTACAGTACTGTGCAAATGTCAGAGACCACCCTTCACATCTTCAATTTCCTGTCAAAAATGTCAATTTTTTTGTGTCAGGAAAAAACACAAAACATATATTTAATAGAAAATGACACAGATGCTTCCACAACTAAATATAATATCAAACTTTTCAGTATTTACTATGTCCACTCTTTGCCATATTATAGCTTCCATTCTTTTTCAAAGAAATTTGCAGGGATATTTTGTCACACTTCCAAAGTTCAGTCTTAGAAGCCCATTGTTCTGAAACCACCAAACAAAGCTTCTTTGTTGGAATTGCCCATTTTCCTCTGTTTTTGACTTTTTCTCAGTAAGGGCTTCTTAACAGCTACACATCCTTTCAGACTCACAAAAGTGAGTAATCTGAAGCAAAATTGGAGCTTCATTTTCTCCTCTTTCTCAAAGATGAAAGTGTTAAGTGCTGTTTATCTGCTGGTGGTGGTTGTGGTGGTCTACCAGGCGTTGCCGATGGTTGTTAGGAAACCCATTTTCCCATATCTTTCAAAATTTTTTGAACTCTGGTTTTGAAACCTTTTAGTTTCCTTTAACTTTCCTCTTCACAAATGGATCATCTTGTATCTTTTCTCCTCAGCAATATCTTCTGAAAAATGAGCAGCTTGTATGTAATTGCTGTTCTGACTGGAAATAAAATAAATGAAGGGTGGTCTTCTTTCGCACCATACTGTACATCTCATTTAGGTGTCGGCAATATGATGATATGTATAAACTGAATCAAGGCAAATCATAAATATTAATACTGATATTTCATTTCATTATTCATTATTTCATGAAAAGCAGAGATAGTCTGGTTTAACTGGATTTAGTATATATATTTTTTTAACTGGATATAGTATATTAGTATAACTTTTCTCAGTATGTTTTGAAAGTGGCACTATTGGTTCATTTTTGCATGATCCAACTTATTTTTTTGCCATGTCACCCACTTCTAATCAAAATTTACAAAAGTTTACCTCTTTACGGAATCAATCATTGAAAGGTTCTTCATAGAACCAAAAGTGTTTTTCTGCGGGACTGCTCCAAAGAACCCTTTGGCACCTTTATCTTTAACATTCTACCACAATATAGGTCAGAGCACACTGGTTAGAAATAAGCACTGACCTTCTGAATCAATTTTATAAGGCTTTTTATGCTGGACCATCCACAAGTTATAAGTCCTGACAGCTTTGTAGCTTTTCATTAAATTCTGAGTTGTATAAGTTAGGCCTTTGCTCCATGTGTGATTTTAAGCTACCAGGTTTAAGCTACAGAGAGCTACTGCACTACTGCAAAGTGGGGGTTCTTCCACAAGACCAAAATGTGGTGGCGTGTCAACTCGTATAATGTATGAGGAGTTTGACCTCTAAAGGGGGTTTAAAACCGAAATACTACATGAGCTTAGCCTTCAAAATGTGCTATAGAAATCCATCATGCCAGAAGACTCTTGAAGAGCTCTGGACTTTTGTTATATTCATTGATTTCTGTACATCTTAGGCCTATCAGAGGGAGGAGAAGCGATGATAGAAAGTAGAGATGGCATCTACTCACTTCTCATAGCTTTTTTGTGGAGGACATCTTTCACCCTAAGCCAAGGGCACTTCATTAGTAGTGCACTGGACATACACAAGAGAATTCCTTCTGACCATCAAAGTACAATTTGAAATCATCACTAACTGAAGCAGGCTTATGTGTCTGAATCAAATGAATAGGATTGTGTTACTGGGTAAGGAGACTGTAGCAGCTTATATTAATGGAAAATCCTGTAAAATGGGAAGAAGTTAATAAATGGTAAAGAAATGAAGGGAGAGATGTAGAAGAGGTAAGGGATTTGTACAAGCCAACCTGTTTGAATAGAAATGAAAAGCTAAAGCCGGAGAGATATTGTCAGTGTATCTTTTCTTATGAGTTCACGTTCGAAACTCAACAGCTTGTTAGAATTCTTTCCATTCCTTTGAAAAGACACGGATAAAAACATGGATGGTTACTTATATAAAAAAGATATCAAATCTCAATTTGGTACCAGTTAACCCATCCGGCTATTTAAATAAGACAGCACGTAATAAATAAATGAAATAAATTGTAAGCTTGTCTTTTCTTAAGAGTGAGAGGCCGGTGTAAGCTGATCTTATGTATCACATTGTGTAAGCAGACATACTATACACAGTTTATACCTTCTCAGAGAAGGTGTTTTCTTTCATTCATCTTTTCCATTACTTTTTTAAAGAATTTACAATGATAGTTAAGACTTCGACAATATCGGCCTTCAAGCAAACAGGGTTATTAGACTCTGCACCTCCTTGTCACAACACAACTGAACTGGCTGAATGCCTTAACAACAGCAAATACTCCACTAATTAACTGCTTTAATGAGCAGCACATAGTAATTAGGATGATTTACTGATTTTGGTTCCAACTCTACATTTCTCAACGTTACATTTCCAAAAAGTCCCAAATGAAACTACTTGTTTCCAAAAATGTGAAAAATTACATTTTTTGTTTTCAGCTTAAATGTTAAATGTATTAATCAGCACTGTCAAAAAAGGTTTGTATATAAATGTATATATATATATATATATATATATATATATATATATATATATATATATATGTGTGTGTGTGTGTGTGTGTGTGTGTGTATTATTGCAATTACTTTGTTTCATTTTGTGTGGCTAATTAAGATTATTTTGCCCAAGTTTGACTGTAAAGGAAGTTATATAGCTAAATGAGTGGAAAAAAAAAGCTTTATCTAAATGTACACATTACTTTTAACATTATTTTCATCAGCAGATTATAGAAAAAAAAACACATAGTCAAGCAAACTTTGAAGGTTCTGGTCAATTTATATGTTGATTTGTTGAACACACTTAAATGTGGCATTTTTCTGCAAAATTTTAGCAAATTATTTTTATTATTTTATGTGCATAATTTAACAAACAATATCTGATTGCTTTCAGCAAATAAACAGTAAAATGTGCAACTGTGTGTTCACTGTAGAAGATTATCACTTAGAATATCAAGAAAACATCATTTGACAGGGGCGGCCAAACCTTTGCAAATGACTGTATAAACAGGAGTGTTCAAACTTTTGATTGGTTCTATGATTATGACTATGAATGTACTCCTCACTTTAATCACTTTAACTGCTCCATAAGCTCAGTCTAATTGCACTACTGTTTATATTTGCACTATTTATACCCACAGACCTTAATCTGTATGTGCCTTATGTCACTTTAGTGTTCATTTCAGGACCTCTTATATTTATAGTATTTTTTATTATGCAATTTTTCTACAATGAATGTTTATTTTTACGATTAGTGTTTAGTGTTTTTTTAGTGTCTATTTAAATTCAAACTTTTCCTGTTTACCGTCTATTTGTTATCGTTACACCGATACAATTTCAGTAGACTGTATGTTCTGCACATATTGTATTATTGACAATAAAGCTGACTTGACTTGACTTGACTTCTCTTGTGCTAGCTCTCGACACTGCGGTGAACAGACCTAATCAGAGCAAACATACAGTCATAGTTGTGTAGTATAATTATACACTTAAGAGACGTTCAAAGTTACACCATGGTCACAAGTACAAATATGAAACCTACAGTATCATCGTTACAATGCAAATCCTTTCTTACTGGGACACTAGTGAAAGGAAAACGCAGATTATTCAAATGGCAAAAAAAACTAAAATGCCCACTGGAAAGTCACCCAATTTGGTGTGGATCTTAAAAAGTATTAGGATAAACATCCTCACCGCTGCTCTGCGTGATGTTGACGTCAACACGGAGCTCAGGAACACTGCTGGCAGGGAAGTTGGCCACACAGCTGTAGGTGGCCTGGTCTCGGAACTTCATGTCCACAATCTCCAGGCTGCTGGTGCCAGGGGGCATGTCTGGGTCATTGCGCAGCACTATCAGGCTGTCTGATGGGTAGACCGGTGCGCCATTCTTATACCAGGTGTAATTGACCTTATCCTGTGGCTGCGCGTCCACGTGGCAGGACAGCTTGAGGTCGCGACCCATCTGGATGCTCTCGCCGTCTTTGTTGGAGTCTGGTGTGATCTGGAACGTCAAGTTCTTCATTGCTGTGGAGTGAGAGAGCAAAGGAGAGAGGGAAGTGGGAGAGAGAAGTTAGAAGTAGAGAATAGAAAAGATACAGTAATAGTAGGAAATGCATTAGTACAAAGGCTGTTATAGTCATAGTAATTATGCAGTTTTACCACCAGTAGAACCTACATTAACCCTTAAAAGCTGTTACCATCGTTTTGCTATACGTTTTGCATCTGTTAGTCTTGAAAGTAGACGTGTAGATATTTGTCCAGACTTTTAGCATGAAGCATAAAAAATATATCTAAAGTGCTTTAGTTTTATCTGCTACATAACACTGACACAACCATGCTATAAACATGTCATGGCAGATGTTATATGCTTTCATAAGCTGTCATGACTGTCATGACTGATATTAATATGTGGCATTATGTGTTAGCATAATGGCTACGTTCACATTACAAGGCTCATTGCTCAAATCTGATTTTTTGCTCAAATCCAATCTCTCTGACACGATGGTTCACACTAATTTAGGTAAGTGGCTCAAATCTGTCATTAATGTGAACGAACTGGCGACCTGAAATGTCCTGCATGCTGATATCCTACTCAGCAACATCACATGAGTGAATCACGTGCATCATCAGCAAACAGACTAACAGTCAGATTGAGCTTCACGAGCAACTCTGTGCATTTAGGTATGTAGAGGTGGTCAAGACAACTTGCTGAAGTGCAGACCGAGCATCAGAACGGGGAAGAAAGGGGATTTAAGTGACTTTGAACGTGGCGTGGTTGTTGGTGCCAGACGGGCTGGTCTGAGTATTTCAGAAACTGCTGATCTACTGGGATTTTCACACACAACCATCTCTAGGGTTTACAGAGAACGGTCCGAAAAAGAGGAAATATCCAGTGAGCGGTCAGTTGTGTGGATGAAAATGCCTTGTTGATGTGAGAGGTCAGAGGAGAATGGGCAGACTGGTTCCAGATGATAGAAAGGCAACAGTAACTCAAATAACCAACCAAAATCTCTGAGGAACATTTCCAACACCTTGTTGAAAGTATGGCACGAAGAATTAAGGCAGTTCTGAAGGCAAAAGGGGGTCCAACCTTTTACTAATAAAGTGACCAGTGAGTGTAATATATATATATATATATATATATATATATATATATATATATATATATATATATCTATATCTATATATATATGAATATGTGACTGATTGCTGTTATATTACTGAATTAAATATGTCATGACAACTCACAAGATCCAGAACTTCAAAACATCTAAAAATCTGCTATACTGATGTGGTTATGTCAGTGTTGTGTTGCAGGTTAAGCCTTACCAAATATTTTATTAGTGTCACAACACATTTTCACATATATTATAATTGCTAATTGTAATGAGTTAATGTAATTTATGAAGGATAATTTACCTCAAAATACCAGTTTTGCTTATGGCCCAGATTTTCTTTTGGAAAAAAGATTAATTGTGTCTTTTTTTTTCTATAAATAATAGGGGTGCATCAATCTGATACTCGGTATCGGTATTGGTCTGAGACTGGCCAAAATCCCTGGATTGGATATCGGAGGGAAAAAAGCATAATCCAATATGATCCATGATCCTAAACTATAGCATTAATGCTTAACTAAACCTTGAACAAAATGTGTCACAACTAGGGATGTCAATGAATATTCCAATTCAATTATATAATTAAATAATAATTATACAAAAAACAGACATTTGATTGTGAGAACTAATATTCAGCGTGGAAAAAAGCGGCATTGCCATGGCTTTCTGCCTCACTGGTTCTCACATGAGCCACTGCCGCTGCACTGAATGCACTGCAGGATGGACAGGATCACACAATGACACTCATGATTTAAAGTGAAATGTATGTCCAACTGAAACAAGCGAATAATTCAAAAACAACCGTATGGTAATGAGGGCAGAGAGTTCGCAACCCAAGTCAGATGCAGAGAGAGTGATTTGCATTCCGGGTGCTCTAAAAAGCCCTGTTTGGAAATACTTCAGAGCAACTTAGAGGTTAGCAGACAACAAAATTGTGGCACTTGGCTCTATGCAAGCTATGTAAGCTACAGTTAGCCTACCATATCAACACTAGCAACCCGAGGGCACATCTTAAAAATATGCACCCAAATGCGTCCATTTCCATTTCCATTGAGATTTCCTCCTCGCATTCACATTCCCTCTGATAAATCACGGCCACATGCATTCACACAGCACTGAAACAATGGAAAGAAATGGGTGAAAAAGTCAGATGCCTCAATTTAATGGCCCAAGTGAAGATCTACACCTTTCTTGAACCTTTTTTCACTTTCTGTAGTTGTGTTTGATGGTCATTTCTCATCAGTGAATGGGCACGCCCCTGAGGACAAGATTTGTGAAGAGAAACATGAATTTGAGGGGCAACTGAATCAGATGCAACTCTCTTGTTGCACTGGTTTGCCCTCTTATGGGCATAATGTGCAAAAATAGGTATGCAGTGTGTTCATCAGTTTTGGCCAATTGTGACAGCCCTAGTGGCGAGACAGATGCGCAGCATGTGTCACGTGAACAGAAGCCCAAACGTGAGTGAAACGTGTCAGTAGCATGGTCATCGTGTCAGCTGTGTGGAGTTAAGATAACTTGATATCAGGTGTAACAGTCTTTAGTGAATACAGCTGCGAGCGCCTTAAAATGCCATGTCTACTGTAGTGTGTTCCACTGTACGTTTTATACTGGAAATGCTATTATTTATGGTCTATGGTCTTATTGGATCTTTTTTTTTTTGCTGTCATTGAGGAATAGGATACAGTTTTAAAGCTTTTGCATGAAGTTGCACTTTAAATTTAATTTCATTTAAAGTTGCACTTTAAATTTCAGAAATTTCAATTTCTTTAAAATTCATTCAAGTGTTTGCATTGTTCTGACCAATCGAAAATGCTGCTATGTTCTGTGTGTGAAAACACAAGAAATAAATAAATAGAATAAAAAGTCTAAGTCAAATTGTGGGATATGTATTTTTTCTTTAGGGGAGTAGAATATTTGCTCCACAGTTTCAGCCCGATGTTGTTTAGATGGTAAGGTTACGCAAAGGGCATCCAGAAAAATGTATTATTAACAGCTTTGTTTAAGTGAGGGAAAAGGAGCGTATAGGATTGGTATCGGTGTCGGCGGACACTCAAGGTTGTGGTATCAGTATTGGAATCAGACATGAAAACGTGATATCAGGCCACCCCAAAATGAACGTCTGTCTCATATGTGTGTGCTTGTCATGGTGAAAATGTCTTTTTCTTGTCTTTCTTGTAAAGACAATCAATTCAAACTAAATTCCCTGTAAAGACCATTTCAGTTCACATTACTACTATTACAGACACTTCAAAGGTATTTTTGTTGAAGAATATTTTCCAAATATTTGGACAGCCAAAAGTGCCTGTAGATGCAGAAACCTAAGAGATCCGGTCCCGATGACGCAACCAATTCCTCCAATCACGTGCGACTGCCTTGTTCTCAGTCACCCGATTTCTAATTCAATTCACCCGTGCTTGTGTTTATCTTAGAGCTTAAATAGTCCCTGGTATATTCGGTTCTTTAGTATTGCCAATTTCTTGGACTAAGTTTTCTTGGCAGTAAGTTTCTGATTATTTGACTTGTGCCTTGAACCTTTTGCCTGCTTTCTGGATTTCACTGGATTTTTGGATTTGCCCTTTTGCTCTGGTTGCCTGCATGTTTTGGGTATTCCGTTTTTTTGGCCCCTGTTTGGTTTTTGGACTACAATATTGGATTTGCCCTGAGATTGTGTTTTACTTGGACTTATGTACTGATAACGCTTTCATTAAACAGACTTCCATGTTTAAGATCCACAAGTGTCCTCTTGTGTTTGTGCAGCGTTACACTTAGTTATATTATGCTTTTGTTTGGTGACTTCTAAGGGACACAATATAGCTTTTACAGATTTGATCAATCCAGCGGTGCTCTTGTGTCACCATTGCTTGAGCTATATGTTTGTCAGTCTACATTCAATTCAAATCATTTCGGAAATTATCTTTTTTTTCCTTTGTTTTTGTTATCTTTGCTCAAGATTTGATCACCAATTTTGGAACAAGAGGCCTTTTACATATTCTGTCATGCCACATTTTATTTAATTGAATTGAATTGATTTTTTGCAGTATGAGAAAAACAGCAAATTAATAGTAATTTTCACATTTTAAATAATTTGACCAGGGTGCGTAAACTTTTGTATTAGACTGTTATTTGATTAAATTCATTCTCAATAGAGCTTTATCAGTCATCTTATTATTATCTTTGGGTCTGTTCAGTATTCTAGACACACTGCGATGTCTTTTTGCGCCTAACTATTATGTCCATCATGTGATGTTGCACAGCATTTGCATATTATACTTGCTATAGTTCATACATCTCTTGGGAACCTGACAGGTTCTGTATTGTTGAGCACACTGACTCCAGGGCATCTGTACCTGAATTCTACTCAAATCGCTAAAAGCTTAGCACGGTATTTACTGTTCTGACAACATGACAAATGACCCTGCAGGTAGGGACTGAGATTTTGGCGCCATATGCTCAGAGCCATGTGTTCAAATGGACAGCCCCCTGTATTCTACGCTGGGCTGATTGTGTGTGTGTGTGTGTGTGTGTGTGTGTGTGTGTGTGTGTGTTCCTGACGTGTAGTACGCTCATTACCGGCAGCAGAGACGGATTCCGAGTCAACGTCCACCCCACACACTTAGAGACAGTGCGCTGATGCTAATTACCTCTTTTCCACTCCGATTAATTGGAGTAAATAAAGATGATTAAAAGGGCTAAGAATAGCCACGGGGCTGTAATGACGGCTGGGCGTAATGCTAGTTTTTATAACGTCTATGCCAGAGCCTCAAGCGTTTGACATGATTACACAGGCAGCAGAGCTAATCAAAGTTCAACTGCTGCCTTGCCCTCATGCACAGTCAATACACACACACACACACACACACACACACACACACACACACACACACACACACCCTTCCCCTTGACATGGAGAGGTGGACGTGGTGAGCTTCAGCCGGCTTGAAATTCCATCAAGTGTAATTGCTTAGGGTGCTTAAATTTACAATTAAATACAAAGATGTATAAACACACTGCTCGTCAAAAGTTTGGGGACACTTTTGAATTTGAATTTTTGGTAGCACGTCCTATAAATGCTAAATGCTTAGTGCTTTATAAATGGATACATAACGCCTTATCATATCCGGCACAAGTGGTTATGATTACATGTATAACACTTTATGAAGCAAGAGTGTATGACTTCATAAAGTCCCTTTCCACAATGCATTGTAATATCTGGTCATATATACATATAAAAGTGTATTTTTATTTATTTATTTATTTATTTATTTTTAAACATTTCAATAAAATGCTGAAGTGCATGCGAGTGCTGCTTCATGTTAGCTAAGTGTGTAACAATTACTGTGTTGGATCTAGATGTTATACAGAAAATACACCAAAACTTTGTTACATTGCATTGCAACATTCATTCTTCCTAAATACTATAGCATTATAACCATAGTCCCCTGCTTTATGAAGTGTTCTGCAAATACAGCTACTTATAAGCAATTACACAAGCTTATTCAGAGCATTATGAGGTATTACCCATGCCATGTAACACCTTATAAATGCATTTATAACACAGGAAAACAGGATTTACTGGAAGTACTACTGAAATTTCTCACAATTAAGTATTAATACCTCCAAAAACATTTGCAATTAAAAAAAAAAAGCTTTTTACTAATACTTCCTAACTCTGACAAATTCAGGGCCAGATGAAAAAATAAAATATAAAATGTGCCATAACTTTTGCACAGATCACATTTTACGCTTTATTTTTTCCCCCATTACATTAAATTCAGCAAATAAAAACGAATTGTGCAGTAATGTGTAGGAGTGTGCACTCCATAGAAGACGTGTACTTATTTTCTTTCCCACCGAAACAAACTACGCTGACTAGAAGAACAGAATTTGTGAGACAGTAGCATGGTGTGCACAAGCATCGCAGTTCAATTTCCACTACATCTTCACACATGGACATCAGATCCTGAGAGCTGAAAGGCTCAGGCCATCATCCAGTCACTACAGCTGCATTTCCATAGAGCGCAGATTAAAAGCTCTTCAATGAAACTACATTAAAAATGTTTGCGGTTTCCTCACTTCTGTCACATCTCAGCATGGCCACATTAAAACTCCCTCACACACGCATCCTGTCTCAACCCAAGTGCCCACATTCCTCTGCCACAGAGAGCTATTTGAGGACTTTTAATTTAGAAAGCCTGTAGCCTTTTCTGGAGCTCATAAAATGGCTGCTCAAAAAAATCAAACAGGACGTGCAATCAGTGGTGACATCACTCATTTCTTTGCGTAGTCCTCAGGTTTGCGTAGACCTCCCTCAAGTGCATATGCATAAGAAAAGGAAGAGAATTTAGCATTTTTATAAAGTGTGCTTGTGCATTAGTTTTGAAATAACATGAGAGCAGTGCGATACATCGTCTCCTGTATGCCCTGGTATGTGTTAGGCTGTTAGTAATGTTTGCATGTGCTGTATATTTTATATGCATATTATATATTTAGCTAGATGTGCATTTTATTATTGTGTAAGATGAGTTATTTCTCATATGATGAGAGTTAATACTGTTTTTTATGCAAGTTATTTTAACCTCTGACCAGGGACAACAGATGAAAATGGGTCTTTATGGCTAACTCTGGCTCCTTTACAGCTCTGTTGATATTGTTTATTAATGGGCACTGAGTTTACATGGAACCCAAATCAAAAACATCTGATCCAGGGATTGATACCTTTCAAAAATATCTGAATATATCTGAATATAAGAGCTAAATATGTTGGATCTGAACTCTCCAAAATGGTAGAACTGCAGGACAAGGATTACACAACCCGGCTTAGTAAGTCAGTCATTTACATATACGGCATTTGGCTGACGCTCTTATCCAGAGCGACTTACAATTGGATCATTTTACACAGGGAGACCAAGACGGTGTTAGGAGTCTTGCCCAAGGACTCTTATTGGTGTACTGTAGGGTGTTTGCCCAGGTGGGGATTGAACCCCAGTCTACATCGTAGAAGGCAGAGGTGTTAACCACTACACTATCCCAACCAACCAGTCCCTCAACTTCATGATTCCTTGATATGAAGAGTAGGTCTTGCCTCCTTTTTCAAACTATGGTTAAAAAGCACATGTCAAAATTATTTTGTGTCAAAGACGTTTCAACACCTGAAAAGGAGCTGATCACTACAACAAAGGGATAAAATGCATAGGGGTTGGCATAATTCCCAACATAGCGATAGTGATATTGTAACTTCAAAATAAACTGATCCCTGATTAATACGTTAAAGTGCAGACCAAACAAAAAAGATTGCTGTTCAAGCACTGTTCAAGTGTATGCACAATAATATAGAACCAATTTTGTTGCAGATACATTTATGAAGTGATTCTAATATGATGCTACTAGTCTACATTGGTTTGAACTAATCTGTTGGATCTCCTGCTTGTAAATCACCTAAAGAAAAGCCATTTTAAGGCTGTATTTAACTGAGAGGGCTATAATCTCAGATTCTATCATAGAAGCACACAGAGTGCAGCTGGGCTTCAGTCAACACTACTGCAGAGGCTTATATGCACTTACTTCTAACTACAAGGTTGACGTTCCTCCTGGCAGGGTTGCCCACGTTGTTGACAGCGGTACAGTTGTAGAATCCCGACTCGGCCGGCGTGACTGACCGCAGAGTGAGTGACCCGCCACGGACCACAGAACGACGTGGCAGGGGGCCAGGATAACGGGACCAGGTCACTGTGGGCATGGGGAAGCCCGCTGTCACCTCACAGGTCAGTGTTACGTCCTGCCCAGGATCCACCACGTATGTGTCATTCACGGATATCTTCAGGGCTGGAGGAGCTGGTGGAGTGGACGGAGAGAGAGAGCAAGTTAGTCTTTTCTGTCGTTCAAAAGAAGTTAAAACATTTGGAATCACAGGTCAAAAGATCTTCACAGGTTTCAGATCATTTGTAAGAAGCTGGAAAATAATGACGAATAAATAAAGCTGGAGATGGATGCAGCTTGACTGAAATATAGAATATTTTTTGATCTGTAGTTTACAGCAGTTTAATCTACATTTCTACATTCATTTTTGTATATACACCTTTGTAGTTCTACAGTTACAGACTGTAGTCCATCTGTTTCTCTACATACTTTGTTAGTCCCATTTTACCCTGCTCTTCAGTGGTCAGGACCCCCATGGACCCTCACAGAGCAGGTACTATTTGGATGATGTGTTAATGTGTGTTGTGCTAGTACAAGTGGATCAGACACAGTAGTGCTGTGATGATAGTGTCATAGACGATAGCTCATCTGCCGCTGCACAGTTTGTGTTGGTCATTTTCTAGTCTTTCATCAGTGGTCACAGGACGCTGTGGGCTGGATATATTTGGTTAGTGGACTATTCTCAGTCCAGCAGTGACACTGAGGTGTTTAAAAACTCCAGCAGCACTGCTTTGTCTGATCCACTCAGACCAGCGTACCACATACCACCACCAGTTTTACTGCAGTGCTGAGAATGATCACCCAAATAGTACCTGCTCTGTGAGGGTCCATGGGGGTCCTGACCACTGAAGAACAGGCTAAAAGGGGGCTAACAATGTATGCAGAGAAACAGATGGACTACAGTCTGTAACTGTAGAACTACAAAGTGCAGCTATAGAGTAAACGGAGCTGATAAAATGGACAATGAGCATAGAAACAAGGAGGTGGTCATAATGTCATGCCTGAACGGTGTAAAATAACATAAATGCTTCATATAACCAGTGATCCAAACACTGTACTGAATGTTGAAGTGTTAATGATCTCAGCTAAACTGTGAGATTGTACCAGGTAACAGTGTCCAAATTGTAAGCAGGTGATAGCAGGTGAGAGGCGCTGGGAGAGTCTGAAGAGTGAGTAAACCAATGTGCATTAACTCTTAATTTAGTGATGAGAGAGGGGGCGGGGGGCAGTTGTATTGAGTGATCACTCTGCTAGCACACTCCAATTCAATATACCTTTAAGCCCTGGGATTTAGCACATCACAGAGCTGAGCTAATACCATATCCTGATTCAGAGCAGAAAAGCATGAGTACATGTTTAAGACTTTTCTACAGAGCCCCGCTGGTGACATCCTGTATAAATAAAAATAATGCATGGCCATGTCTTAGAAAAGCGTGGGAACGAGATCCTAATGCGTGGCCACGACTTTCATCTTTGAGAAAGAGGGGAAAATTAAGCTCCACTCTTGCTTCAGATGTGAAAACATCCAGCGGTGTTTCTGCCCATCTTTCCACTCTGAGAACACGACTTAGCACTATGAGTCTGAAAGGATGCGTAGTTGTGAAGAAAAAACAAAGAAGCTGCTGGTGTTCTCAGCACAATGCACTGACCACCCCAGTCCAGGTGCCATCAACATTAAATGTGTTTGGGAACATATGGATCATAAGAAAGAGAAAATGCAACCAATTTGAAAGACTGAACTTTGGATGAGTGGAAAAATTTGCATATTGTACTTAGTTGATGTGACTTCTGTGTGATTGGGTGTGGGAAGAGAAAATGAAACATGGCATTTATGGTCAGTATTAATATGAATAAATAATATATTCATAATTAACAATATTAATATTAGCACAAGGTAATAAAAGCCACTAAACTTCGATCAAAGCTTAAAGGAAAAATTCTTGTCTTGTATAATCAATAACATGACATGAACCTGCAAAGTAACTTCAGGTTGGCTTTAAAAATAAAGGTTTCTCTGGGTTTTTGGAGCAATGCCACCTGTTTTCCTAAAGTACCTTTCAATGGATGGCCCTTTAAATATCCACTTTGGTAAAAGATGTGTGAGTGTGAAGAGCCTTTAATGGATCTTTCAAATGATGTATTTTTGTCCTCTCCTAGAACTGCAGGTTCAAGCTAGGAACAAATTATGAACTTCTATTTTTAATTGAACCAGCACAGTTACAGTGATTATATGCTTTGAGAAACAACAGAATGCATTGCCATGGCAAACACTGCTATATGACTGTGCTCACATTGCAATATAGTCAGTTACATTTAAATACAGGCAGCCTGCTTGGTATTAATACTAAGATGGTACCACAATAAGTGAATGTTACACAGCAAAGAAAATGCACAAAAAATATATATATTATAAAATAATATACAATTCTTATTCTTGCCCTTGCAGGAAATAATTAAGTGCAGTACAAATGACACAGGCAATTACCAAAGATAGAAATATGCTTTTGAAAGTGCTCTTATGTTGTTAGGTTCAGTAGGAAATGGATCCAGATGAGGCTCTTTTTATCTGATGAAACTTTTAATGTTGTTAATCCTGTAAGAGTTTTATATTGGTTTCTTAATAGAAAGTATACACTATATTGCCAAAAGCATTTGCTCGTCTGCCTTCACACACATATGAAATTGAGTGAGATCCCATTCTAACCCCATAGGGTTTAATATGATGTCGGCCCACCCTTTGCAGCTATAACAGCTTAAACTCTTCTGGGTAGGCTTTCCACAAGGTTTAGGAGTGTGTTTATGGGAATTTTTGACCATTCTTCCAGAAGTGCATTTGTGAGGTCAGACATTCATGTTGGACAAGAAGACCTGGCTCGCAGTCTACGCTCCAGTTCATACCAAAGGCATTCTATGTGGTTGAGGTCAGGCCAGTTAAGTTCTTCCACACCAAACTCGCTCATCCATGTCTTTATGGACCTTTGCTTTGTGCACTGGTGCGCAGTCATGTTGGAACAGGATAGGGGACGTCCTCAAACTGTTCTCACAAAGTTGGGAGCATGAAATTGTCCAAAATCTCTTGGTCTGCTCAAGCATTGAGTTCCTTTCACTGGTACTAAGGGGCCGAGCCCAACTCCTGAAAAGTACCCCCACCCCATAATCCCCCCTCCACCAAACTTTACTGGCAACCTCCAAACCCAGAGTCATCCATCAGATTTCCAGATGAAGAAGCGTGATTTGTCACTCCAGAGAACATGTCTCCACTGCTCTAGAATCTAGACTGCATTCAACGCTTTGCATTGTGCTTGGTGATGTAAGGCTTGGATGCAGCTGCTCGGCCATAGAAACTCATTCCATGAAGCTCTTCTATGCTGTTCTTGAGCTAATCTGAAGGCCACATGAAGTTCGGAGGTTTGTAGCGATCAACTCTATAGACAGTTGGCGGCCTCTGCGCATTCTGCGCCTCAGCATCCATTGACCTCGTGCTGTCATTTTACGTGGCTGAGTTGCTGTCGTTCTGAGTCGCTTCCACTTTGTTATAATACCACTGACAGCTGACTGTGGAATATTTAGTAGTGAGGAAATTTCATGACTGGACTTGTTGCACAGGCGGCGTCCTACCACAGTACCACGCTGGAATTCACTGAGCTCCTGAGAGCGACCCATTCTTTCACAAATGTTTGTAGAAGCAGTCTGTATGCCAGTGTGCTTGGTTTTATACACCTGTAGCCATGGCAGTGATTGGAACACCTGAATTCAATGATTTGGATGGGTGAGTGAATACTTTTGTCAATATATTGTACATGAAATGAGTGAAAGCCTCATTATTTCACATTGTCATCAAAAGTGGATTACGTTACAAACATCTGACCAATAAGGTATGGGCATTTTAGACTTTACGATGTGCTGGTGATGATGTGGCAATGGCTAACCTGCTGAAGATGTTTGCCTATACTGACAAAATACTGACTCAACATTCTCAGAAGATACAGTTAAAGAACAGTTTTTTCACAATCAGATGGTCAGTGTCGAACAGAGATTGAACCTAAACCCAGACTAGATTTTCCATTAAGAGGGAATCTTCATTTAATCTCCATCTCCACTGCTGTGTAGTCCAAAATGAGCCTTAATCCCAGGCTGGGAAACCGAGTCTTTGTGAATTAAACTACTGGAATGAGAAAAGGAATGATGTTTTCTGTGTTACTAAGTAAAATGTGAAATGATTATTGTTGTTATCACAGCATTTATAGGTCAGTTTATTATGTGAACAATATGGTAAAAACTTTTTGTAGGTCAGTCTCTAAATGCTATCATCTGCAGTCTAATTAATTAAATTAAAGTGAAAACTGAAATGTCACAAACAATTTACTGTGTAAATGTTTTATGCACATGAGAAAATTAGATTTTAAAAGCTCTGTATTTAGGCAGTATGTGTTTACTTGCTCAGAAAAATAAACAAACAAATAAATAAATAAAATATTATTGGAATAAAGTCAAATAACCAGGTTTGTTAAACTGTACCGGAGGAAGCCTTGTTTGATTTGTAATTATCCAGTACTTGGCTTGGCTACTCACTACTGCATTACGTTAAATCAAGCATGCTGTTGACAGAGGCAACAGATTCATGCAATAGCTGGAGGCATCCAGGAGAAATCTGGAACCAAACTTTTTTTTTAATAAAAAACACATTTCCAAGATAAAGGATTGGAACAATGCACAGTACTGTATGTGAATTACAAGCTCTGTACAAGAGAATAAAAAGTCGTGTCCAAAACATATTTTTAAGAGATACAGAGTAAGTCTTTAAAGCTACACTATGTAAGATCTGGGGATTTAGAGACTTCTATGGTGGAAATGTGTAATTGCATGCAATGTGTAGAGGAACATTTCCTAATGTGGGCTGTGCTTCAGAGCCCAAGGAGATGAATCTGATGATTGGGCCCTGAAAGAGTATTCAAACAGAACTTAGTCAAAACTTGGTAACGGACGTGTCTTCCGAGGATGTGAGTGAAAGATCCTCTGTTGTAATCATACATTCATCAGTATAATGTTGATTTTTTAACACTTATATAGTGCTGCTTTAATATTGAACAGGTTCTCATTACTGATTTGGTCATTTTTCGCTATTTTTACATTGTAAGAGTGCAATGACAGAATGCACTGGCTCAAGAAATGACCATTAATCAGGGGCATTGATCTTATTTCTCACTGTAATTCTTGTTTTAATTTCTTTGTCAGTCCACTTGCACATATTGGCATGTTTCATAGCATCTGCTGGCCAGAATGTAAATACATGATCGATCATAGGGCTTTATTCAATTTGCATTTACATTATTTACTCATTCCATCATTATTTATCACATTATTTTTGCATTGGCCAAAAAATCAAGCAAACTCTGGCAACTTATGCGACTCTTGTACTGCCCTGGTGCAGCTGTTGCCCTCTTTGCATTCATAATCACTCCAGTTGGTTTCTTGATACGTTTGATCTGCAACGTGAAACTGTCACACTAAAACATCACAAAGCTGAAGTCAGCTTCTCATTCGTATGTTCCCGTTCCACCTTAAATGGTGCGGCAGTTACATTTTGTAGGCAGCATTTAAGGTGGAATGGGAAAATTTCCAACAAGAAGCTGGTGAATGAGAAGCTGATCTCAGCCTTGTAAAAAGATATAATTGTTGACAGACATTTTTAAAAGAATTTTTTCTACTTTTGAGTAAAGTTTCCTGCTGGAGATGGGAGAAAAGCAGCTATAGATGAACTAAAGCTCACAGCAGAGCAAAGTAAATCTACGTTTTTGTTTATATTTTTTAGTCTATAAATCATTAGCATACTGACATATTTACAGCCAAGATGGTAAAATGGAGATAAAATGTTGTGACTCCCAAAGAGGTTTGATTTATGTTGAAAGGTTGTTGGGTTGCCAACTTCTGTTCTAACCGTTTGCTTCACAGATGCTAGAACAGTTTAATAAGTTAAAGACTCGACTTGGGGGTGTGGAGCCTACAGTAACTATCACAACTTCTATCATGGAACTCAGAGTCACAAAGCACACAATACATTAGATTAGAACCCTACACTCTTAAAAATGATGGTTCTTCTAAGGTTACTTATGAAAGACATTGGTTCTAGGTAGAACCATAAACACTCAAAGACTTCTTTGCATGCTTAAATGATGGTGAAATGGGTTGTTCCACTGTTACAAGGTCGATATCTTGACATCAATCAACAATATCCCTTTTTGGTGCTATATAGAACCATTTTCAAAAAGGTTCTATACAGAACCATATGCAACACATACTCCATCAACCTGAAGAGCCATTTTATCTTGCAAAGAGCCATTTAAACATGCAAATGATTCTTTGACTGTTCATAGTTCTATACAGTACCACTGTCTTTACTAAAGAACCCTTGAAGAACCGTCTTTGTAAAAGTGTACAAAAACCAAACCAGTTTTTCAGATGGTATAAAACTGAGAGAGTAAGTACTGATGAGAGTAAACACTCTCAGATCTGGTGAGATGGAACAAACAGTCTGGTAGAAAGTTCTTCGCTGTCTCTGGCCTGCAGCTAGGGAAAAAATTGCTCCCCTCACCTTTAGTTGGAACACTGAATTTCATAAACGCCCCGGTGCCACGAAGCAGAGCTACCTAAAAATCTCAGCGAGAACAGCGAGAGACGACATGTGGAGACTGTTATGAAGAATCTCACCTCAATGAGCAGGGGACAAAGGGACAGAGAGAGAAAGAGAGTGAGAGCAAATAGAGGAAGGAGGCTGGGCCTTTGCCAGGAACAGACAAAAAGGACAAGTCCAGAGGGACATTAATCTTCTGAGTCTGGCTTGGAGCTCAACTCACATAGGCCTGAAGCCCCATCAGCACAATATCAAACACCTTAACCACACAAAAGTGCAGAAACACCACAAACCCAGCCACACTGTGGAAATGAAAGGGTCAGGGAGGCGGAAAGGTGTTTTAAGCTGGGGTAGCTGAAATTTTAATCAGTGTACACATGGCATGAAGGGTGATGTCATGCCAAATTCTTGACCTTTTTTCTATTTAATTTTTTATACTTTCCATCAAATAGAATCGTACTGCACTATAATGAGGCGAGAGATGACAATATATGCATATAACTGACACACATCCTCACTCTGCTTTCTTGGACAGACTTAATGCTAATTAAATGATTGGTGACCAATCAGACTGTTGATATGTAGCGCATTAACTGTGTCGCACACAGTCTCATGAGATTTAACACTGGAAAGGACACTGAGTGGCGGATCATTCTCAGCATTGCAGTAACACTGACATGGTGGTGGTGGTGTTAGCGTGTGTTGTGCTGGTACGAACGGATGAGACAGAGCAGTGCTACTGGAGTTTTTAAACACTGTGTCCACTCACTGTCCACGCCTACCTTGTAAGTCCACCTTGTAGATGTAAAGTCAGAGATGATAGCTCATCTGCTGCTGCACAGTTTGTGTTGGTCATCCAGTCTTTCACTAGTGGTCACAGGACGCTGCCCACAGGATGCTGTTGGCTGGATATTTTTGGTCGGTGGACTATTCTCAGTCCAGCAGTGACACTCACGTGTGTGAAAACTCCAGCAGCACTGCTGTGTCTGATCCACTCAGACCAGCACAACACACACTAACACACCACCACCATGTCAGTGTTGAGAATGATACACCACCCAAATAGTACCTGCTCTGGGGGGGGTCCATGGGAGTTCTGACCACTGAAGAACAGGGTAAAAGGGGCTAACAAAGTATGCAAGAAACACATGGGCTACAGTCTGTAATTGTAGAACTACAAAATGCACCTATAGAGGAAGTGGAGCTGATAAAATGGACAACGAGCACAGAAACAAGGAGGTGGTCAGAATGTTATGCAGGTTTTGAAAATACATAAATAAAAACAGAAAAAACTCTAAAACAAGCTCACATAAGTCCAAATTCCTAAAAAGTTCAGATCGCTGTAGTATTATTATCGTTGTTTTTAGCAGTTGCAGTCCTGAAAATCAGGGGATGCTACAGCCCACTCAGCACCCCCCACTTCCCACGTCCCTGGAAAGGGTTGCAAACAAAGACCTGCCATCTGCAGAAACTTCCTCTAAATGAAGATTGTTCATGGAACCTACTGTGACTTTAAAAAGACAAACTGACGCCAGGCACTCCAGAGTAATTTTACCAGAGGTCAAAGTTCAGACCAATTAAAACCGACCCACATACACCCCTCATTCTCAGCGCCATCTTCCTAAAGAGCATCAAAACTATGTTAATCAGTTATAGCTATTTTGGCAGATGTTTTATCAGAGTCCAGTGTTTGAACAGGAAATAACCAGTAATGTTTTTTTTTGCCAGATAAATCCATTTATGGCTTGGAAAGTGATAAAAAAATACAAATACATTCTGATTCGGATATGAAAGGCCTAATGTGGGTTTAAAATACATTACTTCGAATTTGAGCAAGCTTTAAAAGCTTGGAGAACCAAAAAGAAGTTGGCCGTGACCATATAAAGCCAGAAAGAAAATCATATTGCATTTATTTCCCAAACATTTAGAAGGTATTCTAATGCATTAGGTAATTATGCCTGGAAAAGTGATCATATTTAGCTTCTTTCATGAATGAATAAGATTATTCTTCCTTTTTAACTGTTTGTTAAATTCCCTCAACAATTTGCGCTTTGCATCATTTCATTAACTCATGGAAAGTTAGCTAGATGAGCCCATGGAGGGGGGGACAGGTTGAGTGAACACAACAGTCAACTTCACCAACAGACAAGCTGGCTAGTTAGTCCACCAACTAACCTAGCCGAGTTAGCCTGAATATGGATTTCAGCAGAAGAATGTGCCCAGACATCATCATGTGATGCAATTACTTTTCTAATCTCCAAAAATGGCAGATGCTGAGAAAAAAAATCAAACTATAACATTTTAACAGAAATTGATGTGGCAATCTACATGACAGCTTATTTAGAAAGTTAGAAACTGCACTTCTACATATACTGGTATATAGTATCAAGTTCAACTCCATCCTCTGGAACTGCCGTCTCAAACCGGTGTTTGTTCTAGCATCTTACTTACCTGCCATAAGTAAGACTGTCACCTCATTGACCCCTTTCTCTCCCACTATACACCCTTTAACCTCCTGTAACCAAAACCAAATTCATTGTATGAGTAAGCATACCTGGCCAGTAAAGCTTGATTCTGATTCTATGGGCTATACATAGGCAGTGCATCTGAAGCTGAAGCCAGACAAAGTAATTATCTAATTAGCTCACTGAGGCTGGCCTAGCCGAGATCAAGCGAACCGCTATAGAAAAATCCATTCCTTACTGTCCACTTCACCTCCCGTCCTGCTAGTGGGCTTTTGTGTAACATAGGAGCTACACAGCTCTGAGCTGGGAAATTAAGCTGATGAGGACATGTTAAAAACAGTATTGAAACAGGATAAGAGGATGAGAGACTTGTGTGTTAAAGCACCCCAGTAGCTAATGTTCTAATCGCAACTGTGAGGTTAGAACAGGTAATACTGTCAGAAGTGTAGGCAGGTGAAAGTGAGGTGAGAGGTGCTCGGAGAGATTAGAGAGTAAATAAACTGATTTGCAGTCAGTCGTCTCTAATTTAATGGTAGAGAGAGATAGAGTGAGAGAGAGAGAGTGAGAGAGAGAGAGAGGGAGAGAGGGAGAGGGAGAGAGGCAGTTGTATTGAACTGATGGCTCTCTCTACTAGCGCACTTCAATTCAATATACTTTTTAGTCCTGGGATTTAGCGCTCCATGTAGCTGAGCTAATCCCATATCCGCAATCCAAAATACTGAGGCCATTCTTTAGAGCATGTTCTCATGGCCTATCAGCTTTACAGCTCGCAGGATTTCAATCACTGTAATTGGAAAGGAGTTTCCTGTTCATGCACTCATATACAGAGAGAGAGACAGAGCAAGAGAAAGATAAAGAGAGAGAAAGAAGGTGAGAGCGAGAGTCAGGGTTACTATTAAATGATACTGGTAAAATAAATACAGTATAAGAAATATCAGTATAAGATATCTTGATATCTTGCTATCTTGTATTCCATTTCTCTCCCGCCTGTGACTTTATTAAGTGTACCTTGTGTCTACACTCATTGTCCACTTTATCAGCTCCACTCATGATATAGAAGCATTTTGTAGTTCTGCAGTTACAGACTATAGGCCATCTGCTTCCCTGCATGATTTGTTACCCATACTTTTAACCTTTTACCTGGTACTTCAATGATCAGGACTCCCACAGGACCACTACAGAGCAGGTACTATTTGGGTGGTGGATCATTCTCAGCACTGCAGTAACACAGACATGTTGGTGGTGGACCTACAAGGTACGAGAGTCTAATAGAGTGGACACTGAGTGGACACACTGTTTAAAAAATAAAAATAAACTCCTCATAATTTAGTATTAATCCAGGTGGATGTAGTCTCAGTTTTTCGAATTTAAATCAGCACCAGCATCAGCATCAAATGTGTGCACATGAAACATCAGATAGATGTGACCCAGAATTCAGTGCATCCCAAATGTAAATGTGTTGGTTTCTGTGGCATCACGAAAAGAACTGCATCGAAAAGAACTGCATCCAAAAGAACGGATCCTGCAGTTCTTTTTCACATTTCTGAATGCATCGTCCACCAGCTAATCCCTGAGGAACCCCCTGCCCAAGCCTTTAGCCTGAGTGGTCCACATCTCAGGAGAATGTATCATCAGGATTTGACATGGAGCCATGCTACTGTAGATAAAAGTGATTTTGAGCTTGGGTGCACTTTTTATCTGCTTATGCTCTGCTCTGAAAGCTGATTGTTTCACTGTTCCTCAGACAGCGTCTGCCTCTCCGCTGCCACAAGCGCCTCTTATTTGTACAGCAAATAAAAGAGAGATCACTAGGAGAAATGGAGGGAGGGAGAGAGAAAGAGAGAGGGAAAGTGTGTGAGAGAGAGAGAGAGAGAGAGAGAGAGAGAGAGAGAGAGAGAGAGAGAGAGAGAGAGAGAGAGAGAGAGAGAGAGAGAGAGAGGGAGGGAGGTAGTGGAGATTGCAAAGGAAAGAATTTATCGTTTCAATTTTCCAAGATAGTGGAAAGGAGGATGGTAGCAGATCACTTCTTGGCTTCTTGGTTGTCCCACGGTAATAGGATTGATGTGTTTTACAGGCTTTACTACAACCCAGAGCAAGCAAGCAAGCAAGCGAGAGAGACTGTGATAGAGAGAGAGAGAGAGAGAGAGAGAGAGAGAGCGAGAGAGAGAGAGAGAGAGAGAGAGAGAGAGAGATTCTCACAGCTCACCAGAGAGAAAATTAATGGACAGATGTGAAAGATGAGACTTGGAGAACCTGTTCTTAAAAATAATTGTGCCAAAAACAGTTTTGTGGACAATGCCAGGAAAAAACCACTTTTGGTACCTTAAATAACCTTTTGATTAAGCTTCATCAAAGAACTCATTTTGTATGGTTGCAAAGAAACTTATTAAAGTTCGAAGAACGTCCACATAATCTATGGGTTCTATACCAGTATACGGTGTATATACAGAGTTTCAATACACTCTTAATAATTAACACACTGCACACTTACATTATGTGAAGGTTCTTTAACATGTTCTCATTAACATTTACTTCCCAAAAGAACCTATCACTGTAAAGTATTTTGGGAATGAACAGATCGTCTATAGTAGGGGTACGGAAAACTCCTGAAAAGCTGAATTCCGGCATAGTTTGGTGATTTTTTTCCTACTCAAGCACACCCGATTGATTACCAGACTGGGTTGGTGTGGTAGAGCAGAGAAATCATCACACTGTGCTGGACTCTGGGCCTCAGTTCCCCACCCTATTCTATAGAATTGCTTCAAAGCTGCTTAATGAAGCATCCCATCAAGTACATGTTCTGCCCCACTCAAAAAACGTCAGCCAAACTTTCACCAACATAGCTGCTGTTTCACATACAGACATCTCTTATAGACAAGACAGGACAGTGTAAGATGGTGCTGTCACATTTTGTTAACACAAAATGTAACACAAAATGTATATTGACAGGCTTTCTGTGGGCTCATTGAACTACATTATGTCCTAACTAAAGTAAGATAACCAGCTGAGCATAATATCCAAACTGTAACATCTAAAACAGGTGTGCTTAATCCTGGTCCTGGACATCTACCACCCTGGAGAGTTCAGATCCAACACACCTGACTGTAATATTCAGATGCCTCTGAGGACCTTCATTACCTGGAACAGGTGTGTTAGATTAGGGTTGGAGCTAAACTCAGCAGGGTGGTAGATCTCCAGAAGCAGGACTGAGCACCCAATTTAAAATAAATATGTGACTGTCTATTACAAATTTACATAAAATGGATACAAATATACACTACTCTTAGTTTAGTGCTTTCCCTTACAGACCCTATCAGAAATATCACCCCTTTATGTAGGAAAGGGAAAATAAGCAAAATAAACAGAAGTTTACATCAAACTAAATATCACCATCAAACTGTCACCATCAGATAAACAGTACTAAAAGCTTTCAGCTTTGATAGAGAGGATAAAATCAGGCTCCACTCATGTCTCAAATCTGAAAAAATCTATCCTTCAATGTGAGAAGATAACTTCACTCTATGGGCCTGAAAGGATGTGTAGCTGTGAAGAAGCCGTTACCTTAAAAGAGAAAAAAGACATTTTCCAAATCAAATAAAGAAGCTGTTGGTTTTCTCAGAACAATGGACTGACGAGTTGAGTCCAGACCTCAACATCAAGGGATTAGTTAAAAGCAGAAAATGCAACCAACTTCTACAACCGAACTTTGGAAGTGTGGAAAGTGGAAGCGGAAGTGGAAAGTGTTAGGAGCTGTTAGGGGCTCCCGAGTGGAGCAACCGTCTAAGCGTTGGCCCTATCATCAGGAGATTGTGAGTTCGATCCCTGATGATGCTACAGCCATCCATAGCCGGGAGTCCAAGGGAGCACAACTGGCCTTGCTCTCTCTGGGTGGGAAGGATGGCCTTCCTTTCTCCCCCATCACTCAACACGATGCTATTCAGCACCAACATCTGTTTGCTGACATACCAGATCTGGCGGTTGGCGCTTTTCTCTGAGAGCGTTCAGCTGTCCAATGACGTTGTGTGAGCAGCAGTTCGAAAAGATGCAGTGGCACTTCACAAGTCTCGTAGAAAGCCTGTGTTAGCCTTCACCTTCCTTTGGTTGGCTGGAGTCCTAACTAGCTGGTGGAATTGGAGACATTTTTTTTTTGTCTTCTTTCCAGCACTGAAAAATGATGAACTTGTATGCAATAGCCATTTTGACTGGAAATCACATGAATGAAGGGTGACCTTTGCCCAGTAATGTATTGTCTTGATGTGTATTGATGTGACCAGTGAGAGCAGCTGTCATTAGCATACACAACACCTAGCAAATGGTCCTTTCTTTGCAGAGGAGTAAATGTCAAGATAAAACATACTAAAAATGTTGAATTCATGATTATTTTACTACTGAATTATCTGTACAATGACATGTCCAAGAACCTTCCAGGACGCTGACAGCATACTACGTTAAGTAGACTGAGCACCACCACCAAATCTACCAAGACGTATGGAGAACAAGCCTCAAGGCAAAGTAAGCTGAGCAAAAGAGCAAAAAGTGCGACCCGGCTTTTAAATAGACAGCCAAAAGAAAGCAAACCACCAAAAAAAAAAAAAAAAGAAACAGCAGAGAGTACAGGCACGGTGAGCTTACTAAACTGAAACCATGGAAACCACAGGAGTGAACCCTCTGACATGTTTCTCTGACAAAGTTCAGTCATTCATTCTACAACATCACCTACCGTATGCTGAAAGTAATTATAATTGAACATGGCTGGAAAAATAGCTGCATTAATAAGCTCAGCAATATGGTCAGCTATGGTAAGGTCAAGGAAGAACATCTGAAACCCTAATAATCCAAACACATTCATCAAACACGCCGTTATCATAAACCTGAGTCTGTCCTGCAATCATTCAGCCACTACAGCGGCCCATCCTTCAATCACAGTCGCTCAGTGACAGCGTTAAATACACACAGACACCCAGACGAAAGCACATGCTGACAAAGACAACATCCAGGATTAACGAGACTGCGCAGCCGTGTGGTGCCCGGCAACAGATAGAAAGTAATTAGTACTCAGCAATGTTAGACACGACAACAGCATCATTAAAGCAATTTATCGCCGTCGATTTTAACGACGCCTGTCTCAATTAGCACTATTGAATAAATCGTAGCGCAAGCATGAGGACTTTTCTCTTTTTTTTTCCTCCACCTACTTTTCTGCTGGCCCCTTCGTCAATGTCAGATGTGCTGTCACTCTTCGAGTTGCATACATTAACTTTGTGCATGCATATTTATCATTCCATCTCTGTTTCAATATGCATGGAGCTTTTTTTCTAAAATCCTTTTTATTTATGTGCTTTACATAAGAGCAAGAGTCCATTTTTGGAGCTGAATGCTCAAACAGCTAAAGAGGTAAATGTCCTTTTCCCAAGGGGAAATGTTGTGTATACATGTGTGCACGTGCACGCTCCCTCGCCCATTCATTCTCATTACATTTGATGGTGTATTAGTAGTCAGTGGAGGGTGTATTGAAAGTAAAGGATGGCAGCGGTATGCTGGCATAATGAGAAGCCTTCTGATCAATAGCAGATACAGCCCAACGTTCAGGCACTCCTATACATTTCCACAAGAAGCTTTAAATCAAGACATTTATGAGATGGCTGGATAGGTCATACAAAGCCAGTGACGAGACAAGGGTATATGGCGAATGGCCTGTGCTAAAGGTAATGTTCAGCAGGATCCACCATTCCATCCATCTGATGGAAAAGAATGCTCACCCCCGCCTCTTCTTTCTTCTTTCACCCCTCATCTGTCTCTTTGTTACACATAAATGGACTGGACGATGGAGTATGTGTCTGAGACCAACCGACCAGTCAGCTCTATTTATCTGTGTGTGTCTGTGCGTTTGTTTTGGTACATTTTCAAGACTTTGGAGAAAGAGTAAAAATCCATACTCACATAGTCTCCCTCACATAGATACTGACATGGTTTGTAAAGGGAATTTATGGGGGGGGCATCTTCATGCTGTGAGGCACTACTCACTGTGTCACCATGCTGGTTTCAGGATCAGTAAACTCTAAATAATAAAGTCTTTGAAACAGTTCTTGGTTTGGAAATATAGATCTAGAAAAACAGAACCTATACATTACCTTAGCTATGGGTAGCATATGCATGGCTGGGGGCTTCTGTGGCAATGACACTGCTATATAATCTATTACCAGCCTAATTCTTTTCAAAACATACTGGTAAACTGTAAAGAGAACTATGTACAGCACTCCACCTGCCACCTATTTTTAAGAGCATTTGTTGTCAGTGTTCTCACCAATACTGCCCAATGGACCAATGACATTTACTTCTTTTTTTTTTTTTTGATAGCTGTCATATAAATAACACCCGATTTTCTGAATGGCATCCTATGTACTGTTTTCTGACACACGGTTGCAAACGTGTGTGTGTGTGCGAGAGTGGGAGAAGCACAAAAGGGAATCCTGAGCAGGGTTTTATGGTCCTGTTATTTGCGAAAGGAGGATTTAGTGTAGCATCTCTGACAGGCAGAGCGAGCCTCAAACCAATGTGAGGATTATTATATAAAAATCAATCAAACTGTGCCTTTGTGTGTGCGTGTGTGCGTGTGTGTGCGTGTGCATGTGCGTGTGTGTCTGCCTGCCTGGGCCCTGACCTATTTGAAGAAGACTCTAATCCTGAAACCATTCATGCCACAAGGACAGATGAGAAAAATACCTCTATATCCCTCTGACACATACCTACTAACATATCAAAGCACACACACACTCATACACATTCACATGGACACACACACGCACAAAAACACACACATACATACAAACACCCTCCAGTGGGTCTGCACGGGCATAAACATACATTGTTGTACTCTGCCAATGTCTAACCGTATTATCAACAATCTACTATGAAATAAAAATAGATAACATTTTTCTATGCCTGTAACATGTTCCTAGGGAATGTCAGAACTTATATGGAGGGTATCATTTCTAGGAACAGTTCACTTAACCTTCTGAATTCTATGTCTGTCATTTTTCCTTTTCATTTGGTCATATTTACAGTTACATATTTTGTAGCACTTACATTATATTTGATTTACATTCTGTATCAGTAGGTTTGAAGTTTTTCAGTTTGAGTCAGTGACACAGGGAAAAGTAAATAAAGAAAAGAAAAATTCATTCTACTTACACACAAATGCGTGTGTCAATCTGACGCTTCTGATCAGGGTTTCTCAGTGTGGTTCACTGAGCTACAAATGAGAAATAACATCAAATTCCACCGTGTTCACTTGTGTCTAGTCTAGCTCTGCACAGCGATTCTTCACAGATGTTTATCATTCCTTTGTACCAATATTTATACCCCTTGTCTTAGTCCTGCTCTTTGCTTGGAATGTTTTGCCCATTGTAGCCCTATTTGCTCTGTTAGTGATTTATTTGTGTTGTTTCTCAGTTTTCTAAATGTTGTTGCTCTCCGTCATTTTTCCCTTGCTTTCTTCGGTTTTTTTTTCCTCTTCTTGGATCTTACTGAAACCCACTTACACTTTTCCTCTCAAATTCATCTCATGTTACAGGTTGATATTCAAGTGCATTTTAGCACTTAAATGCTTAAGTTAAGTGATACTTTTTTAATCCCACAACTGGGGAAATTCCAACTCCACATTTAACCCATCCGTGAAGTGAAACACCACATACACACACTAGTGAAGACACACACACTAGAGGGAAGTGAGCACATTTGCCCAGAGCGGTGGGCAGCCCTATCCACGGCACCCGGGGAGCAATTGGGGGTTAGATGTCTTGCTAAAGGACACCTCAGTCATGAACTGTCAGTGCGGGGGATCAAACCGGCAACCTTCCGGTCACAGGGCCAGTTCCCTAACCTCCAGCCCACGACTGCCCCAAATTTATATACCCCAAATAAAATTGCCTAATATAATTAAATACCTATAGCTTCATTTTTGTCATCCAAGTACAAAGTCAGAGGCGTCGGGTCGGATTTTATGGGAGTTTTTCGGACTGTGTCATACATCATATAAATAGCAATATTATACCGATGAAGATATAATGTAGTTATGTTATAAGTGAAGTTTGGTGGGAGGGGCATGGCTGAAACCCCTCCTTCTTTAAATCTAATGCCCTATAAATTCACATCCTCACTTTCCATTCCCGTGATGAAGGGTTAGCAATCCCCATGGGCCCCACATCTCCTCCCTGTTCCTCAGTCTTACTTCAGTCATGATGGGGGCTCTGGCCTTCTAGCTACAAGCAGATGCTGCTCAGAACTCCAGCCCAAGTTCTCCCCCTCCCTCAATCAACCTTTCCTCATTCTACCACCATTTCATTTTTTTACATAATCTGAAAAAACCTGTTACCCTTTATATTGTGTGCAAATTTCATGATGAATGGACTAAAAGAAATGACCCAAAATGACCTGGAAAAAAGTCTGGCTCCACTGACTTACATTAACAGAAAAGCAGGTTTTTTTACTTCTCCTGTACGGTTATTATTTTGGAGACACAAGATTTTCTTCCAACAACTCTCTATATAGAGAGTATTGTGAAAACTAAGAACTAAGAACTCTGTTTAAAATCATTTATCTTGAAAGTAAATGTTTGATGCAATTAAACATGAGTACAGTAAAAAGTAACAAGACTAGCTTGGAGAACAAAGTTTGGTTCCAGATTTCTCCTGGATGCCTACAGCCATTGCATGAATATTGATTGCAGAGAGATTCTTTTTGCATACTTTCAAAACACTCAGAATCACTAGATTCATCCACTTGGGGAAGGGGTCAGCAGTACAATCATCTGTCCAAAACGTTGTGTCAAGTTACTCCCAACAGAGATAACTCCAAATCCAAAGCATTCAATTTAAATTTAAATATTTTAAATTGTTGCTCAAACATAAAAAATACTTTCATTTTAAAAACATTATAATGCTGATGTTTTGAATACAAGTGATACTTTAACTTTTGATCACTGGGCTTTCACATTCAAGTAATTTAACAGCAATGTTATGCTACGGTAAGTTACATATTTATGCGCTTGTTCCAGCAGCAGTGCTGGTATGTGTTGAATTCTTGCTGTCTCGGACTCAGACAGGAGTGTGCCATACATACATACATACATAGCTCTGCCTCTAGGTCATCCATCAGAGTGGTGTGTGAGTGGCAGAGGGAATGACTCCTGCCAGGGGCAAAGCTCGTGGCATACATGCTTACACTCTGTGTGCTGCTGCAGCTGTGCTTCTGTCGGGGTGTGTGGGGGGTGGGCAGGGTGGGTTTGTGTGTATTTTCATGTGTGCAACTTGCACTGTGTGTTCATGGGAGCAGCAGACTGATGTCTAGCCCGGCAGGGTGTACATATGTGAGTAGTGTTGATGGCAGTGGAACTGTGGTCTAGTATTGATGGAGTGCAGTCAGAGAGTTGTATCGACCTGCCACTGGAGCAGGACAGACCGCCAGCCTTCTCTTCTCTCCAGACCTCTATCTCCCTCTTTTTTTCTTTCTCTCTGTGCATACTGTGTTCTCTTTCCTGTTTTTTTTATATATAATCTATCAGTGATATTCAATACCACTGTTATTGTTTCTCATTGTTGCTATTGTACTGTCAGTCATTTCAAGTCTAACAGCCTCTGAATTAAAGGGTTAACAAACTTTCTGTCAGAAAGCACATCTCCCCTCTGTCTTTCTCTGTCTGCCTCATCTCAGTCGGCTTCATCCCTCTGTCTCTCCATCCCATATTTAACATGCTCCTCTCTGTGCGTTTCTCTTTGCTTTCTCATTATTCCGATCTGATAATAATGACTCCATCTCGTCCGCCAAAGCAGACTCGCAATCAGCCAATTAAAATTTAGACGGCAAAGTGGTGGGAAAAAAGGGAGTGAGTCTGCATGATTCTGAGCACCACAGTGATATAAGCCCCTTTTGATTCTTCTTGTATTCTCGTAACCAAGATACGCTAAATGCACATTGAGAAATGCAAATTATACGGCTGTTTTTCTGATATCACGCCCTGCCACAGCAACCATGGCAGCGAGATGTGGAGAGATAGAATTATGTGAGTCTGTCATATCTTAAAAGACCATATCATGGAAATATTGATTTTTCTCTTTTTTTGCCAAAATAAAGATGTTCGGTATAGTATGTAAACAATGTTAAGGTCACCCTCAACTCAGAAGGTCTATATATATAGAACCTATGCTGCATTAACAGCACATGTATCTATCTATCTATCTATCTATCTATCTAAATATCTATATATATATATATATATATATATATATATATATATATATATATATATATATATATATATATATATATATTAACATTTACAGCCTATCGCAGTTTAGCCCCACCCATTCACATTGAAGTTATAAGGAGTATATCAGGCCAAACTGCTCTTTATGTAGGGCACAATATATGGCATCCAATCAGAACAGGGCTCATTTAAATAATTAATAAATGAATAAATTAATTAACTTAGGTTTAACTTAAGTTTATTGACATTGCCATTGTTTTTTGTCCTGATGAAGGCCTATTTTATACACATTGCCATGTTTCAATAAAGGCTTCTTAAAATGGTGTGACCAGGCGTCTGTCATGATTGGCATCTCCCACTCCTCCGTGTGCTTTTTGTTTACTTTTGATCTTCCATGTGCATTTGTTTTGGTTCAGTCCAGTTCCCTTGTTTTTCTGACTCCACCCCTGATTATTACCACCTGTTTCCCATCTGTCCCTCATCTTGGCTCTGTTATATAAGCCGTCTGTTTGCCCTGGTCTGTGTTGGTCTTTGTTTGTATGTTTAATCGTGCTGATTGTTTGTTGTTTGGGATATTGTTTGTTTGATTCTTGTTTGTTTGTCATGTCTGCCCCCCAATCAATCCACATTGGCTCAATGACCCTGGACCGTTTTGACCATGACCCTGGAATTGCCCTTAATAAAAGTCGCCTATCTCAGCACATGCGTCCGCCTCATCGCTCCCCACGTTACAGCGTCTCTTTGTTCTGGAAGTTATTTTGCACATGCTTTGTGGATGTGGCTGGATTTTTTTTTGGTTTTTGCCACTCATAGTATAGAAGTGTTATTTTGAAATAAAATGCAAAATTTTGAACACCCCAAGACAAACTGCATGTTTTGTTGATTTTCTAAGATCAGTTAACATATCCTTTGCAAGCTTAAATATGTAAATTTCAATTGCAGTGTCTATTGACTTTAATATATTTGGAGAAAAAATCAACAAAACATAAAATATATAACATGTGCCAAAACTTTTAAAAGGGCCACATTTTACATTTGGTCCAGCAAAATAACAGTAATTATGCATTAAAATGAGCACAATTCTGTTCTCTGTAGTGGATATGCACCCTTATTTTCATTTAAAACAAGGGTCAACAATACAAACTGAACCAGGAGCACTCAGACTTTTGCATAGAACTGTAAATACATAGTTTAAAAAGTTTATTTGTACTGTGACTTTCTCCGACTGAAACAAAGGCACTAAAAAGCCTCATCAGACCTAACATGAAAACAAAAATCCAGAAAACAAAATCAAGTTAACATAACATATAGAAAAAAGAGAACGCATGAGGGTGGTCACTGTAGGACAAAGAGAAAAGTAAAAGTGGAAGAAGTAAAGTTTTAAACTGAATATTTAAGGGAAAGAGGGATCCAAAGAGAGTTCCAAAATTGAACATGTCCTGACAATAAAACATCTGCCACTACAGATGGGACAATTGGATGGTAGTGACCACTAAGGTACTAGTATCATCAGAACTATATATGTATGAGCAGATGTGTAGTGGCCAAGCAGGTTAGCAATATGGGGGTATGGGGCAGTTGCAATAGACCATTTAAGGTCTTGTAGATCTTCATTATTTGTATAATTATCCATATGTAATATATAATTTTATATATATATATATATATATATATATATATATATATATATATATATATATATATATATATATATATATATATATATATATATAATGGAGCTAGCTAGTGCAACCACTGAAGAACCAGGGTTACAGTCTTTGGAAGAGACAGGAAATTTAGCAACAGAACCTTGAATGTATTGAAGGTGGTTTTAAACAATTGATAACGTACACACATTTTAATAGTGGACATCATGGAGTTAATGGAGAAGAAATTAAATACACAAAAAAATGTAGCATATTGCTCTTTGAGTAACAATGTCGTATAAAAAGCTTTGGCCCAGTTCCTTTGCTGTCAACCAGTGGCATCAACATTCTATTAAACATAAAGGGCACACTGAGTTACGGTTATCAACTTTTAAGGAACTATCTTGTGTTTCAGCTCTGGATTGACCTTCAAAAGATGGCTGGTTTGTTCAGCCGGTTTGGAGTTTCAGATCGCTACATATTGACTGTAATATAAAACAGCCGTGCACTCAAAAAGCCTCCAAAGACACAGTCTCCTTCAGCCTCCTCTCCTAAAAACAAACTCTCAAAGCTCTGGACACTTTCCCCTCAATCTTTCCCAAATACAGAGATGTACGCTCGTCCAGCAGCAAGCCCTGTGTGTACCTTCTCATTGTGGTTCCTTCTCCCCTGCCTTTTCACTGCTCAGAGAAAAGAGAGAAAAATCAACAGAAAAACAAACTACTTTTTCAGAGCCAGGGTGTCTTTCCGCAGCGCAATCATGCCACGCAGCAAAACAAATTCCAATTTGTGTTAGTGTGTGTTTTTTCTCCCCAGGGCACTACAAGCACAAAGTGTGTGAGTGTGTGTGTGTGGAGTGTCAATGTGACAGTAGGTATACCTCTGATACTGGCAACCCAAGGCTTCATACTATGACAGAAGGTTTGGGAACCACAGGACAGGTTCCTCATGATTCTCTACCACACCACCAGCAAGGAATATAATATTATGCCATCTAATTGTAAAAAAGCTTTAGCGCTTCTGCATGATTTTTACAAGTTTGCACAGTTTTTTTCCCCCATGAATTCTTAATACTGCTAATTTGAACAAGAGCCGTGAAAAAAAAAAACAAACATACTCCTGCATCTTCCACATTACTAATTTATAAAGGGCTTGGATCAGTGTTATTTGCTTTTATTTTCTCTGACGATAGGCAAGAGGAATTATGCCCCGTTCTTATTTCCTCTAATTTCTGTTTTTTTATGATCTCTATAAACAATGATCAATACTGGTAAGCCATTAATGAGAAATTAATTAAACTTGGTTTTCATTAAAGTATTAAACCCCAGAGATCATTGCTGGACCAGTCAATCTGATTAAATTAAAGCCTTACAAAATAGCGCATGGTGAAGAGGAATAGATCCAAGAGGTCCTACAGAACTTAATCATTAGACACTTCCCATCAACAGCATATGCAGGGCTTGTCTTTGTCTCAAAGGATGAATTGGTCTGTCTCCCTGCATTGATTACCAGAGCCTAAACACCATCAAATTCAGGTACACTAGAAGGATATGGTGCTTGCAGCAACTGATCAGGTCCAAACACTTCACAAGCCTAACCTTCATAGTGCTTTATACTTGCAATCAGATTTACAAGGTAGATGAATGAAAGACAGCTTTCTCAACTGCATCTGTATATTACGCATATGTAGTCATGCCATTTGGCCTCACCAATTCCCCTTCTGTATTCTGGGCACTTCTCATCTTTTTCACGTTAAAAATAATATTAATAGTAATAAATTGTAGACAGCATCCTTATTCAGTAAACCCTAGAAGAGTACACCCATCATACGAGTACACCCATCATACACCCATCATCATCAGCAAGTACTGAATCAGCCATCTTCTTTGTATATAAAGGCCAAGAAATGCCTTTTGCTCAGAGCACCATCTCTATGGAGAGGCAGGAGGTTAAGGTAATGTGGCTTTGGTCTAAATGGTAAACGATTCTTAGCAGTTCAACATGGTGACTCTCAGTACTCTCAGTGCCCTAATGAAAGGTAGACCACACACTTTCTTCTGACTTTTGCTCTCTTAAAGAAAAACTCTTTACTTCAGTTCTTCTCTTGAAATTATACTGAATTCAGAAGAGGATGTCTATAAATTTGGTCAGATGTTTCTTGAGCATACTTTTGCAGGAAGCCGTCCTGTCTGAGCATTGAGACTAGGGAAATCTTGGTGGTGAAACCGGTAATGGAGAAGTGGATGCAAATTGAGCTCCTCATGGACCACTAAAACCTAGACTACATCTGGTCATCTGACATGAAACTGTGTTTTTGTACCAGGGAAAACAACAAAACTGAAAATGTGGCCTGAAAACAAAGAACATCAAATACCTTGTGCATAAAATGGTCCAGAATCCAGAGGCTTTAGTATTTTCCACAAATTTGTGACCACATGAGCAGATCTGAATGTTTTAAGCCTTCCAATTTCTGCATGTAGGTGCAGGTTATATATGTAGGTGTGGGTTGCTGCTTTTCCTCTGACAGTTATCGATAGAAATAAGGCTCAGAGAGAAAAACAGAGAAACAACAAGAACAACAATGTTCAAGTGTATTGTAGTTTGAATAAAAATGTGTCTTCAGCAAGAGAATTAACAATCCAGACAAGCCCTCATCTCTGTAAAACATAATAAGTAGGAGACAGAAAGGGAAGTGAAAAAGTGAGAGTTAGGCCACAGATAAGTGAATTATACAGAGAGAAAAGGAAAAGAGGTGGCAAGGCATGAAAGAGAAGAACAAAAGTGTGTTTTGTCAACTGAGCTGTTCTACTGCATCATACGTGCTTTGTTTACTTTGTGAAATACATGAAGTACTGCTTGAAATGTAACTTTTCCCAGGTAGTGTGTGTGTGTGTGTGTGTGTGTGTGTGTGTGTGTGTGTGTGTGTGTGTGTGTGTGTGTGTGTGTGTGTGTCACAGAGATAGAAGTAACAGAACATTTTAATGGGGACAGAATCAGTCTTACTATATTGTAAGACTTATTATTCAGTAAGTACATGGAAAACAAAGAAAACTGACTTAGTTATTCTTAAGGTAGACGAATGGGAAATGGAAGCCGGGATCTATTGGTAAATACTGGCCCTTTAAGAGATTAAGATTTTGTCAGTTATGTTTTGGTTGGCTATCTGCATGTCCAATTTAATCTGTCTGATGGGAAACAGTTTTGCAAACAGATTCCTTAAACCTATTCCAAAATGACTTAATAGTTGTGTCCAGCTTACCATGCAATAGATAACCTAATAAGCTCCCTGGACAAACAATTGGTCACCTTGGGTGTTTAAGGTGGTTGTAACTTCAGGCTCCTGCAGATGGCGGGCTATAAATACCTGCAGGGTGTGTGACAGGGTTCATAGATTGAGGAAGAGTGCAGTGCAGTGAATGTCTCATTCAATGTGTGGACATTCAGATGTTAATGATGGGCAAAAAGGAGTGATTGCATGTGGGCATGCCAAAGGCCACAGTGTGAAGGAAGTACCTTAAACTGTAGGTGTAACAAAGTCATATGGGTCTACCAGCATGGCCAAAAACCCAGTCTACAGGAAATTTTCATCAGAATTGTGGCCAAAAGGTGAATCTGATGGACAGGGTCTGCTGGTGTGTTTCATGGCTTGAAAATAAAAAGCACTTCACTTTTTCCTTCTAGAAGTCAACAAAGGCCCTTCACAACCAATTTCTGAAAGAACTATTTTCAGGGAACTGCATACCAAGAAATATGGAGCAGAGCAGCACACAGAAATGGGTCCTTTGGTTGAGGTGACAGTAAATTTGAACCAAAGTGCCTATATTGAGCTGCTGGACAACCAGGTTTTACCTTTTGCTTGTAACATTCCTATCCTTGTATTGTGGAATGACAATCTCGTGTTTCCACTGCTGGAAACACTGAAACTTCTGGCACAAAGCTAGAGTTGAGCTTATTCCATTAGGCATCTGTCCAAAGCCAGAGGTTCTAGTTTATGGTTTTTTGGTACCTGCTCAAAATTGATATCAACAAGACCTAATGGTACTTGACCGAGTTCTCTGTCTTCCAGGTGAAGATAATGTCACCAAACACAATAACCTGATCAATAAGTAAACTATAATGTAAATGGGGATCGCATTTTCATATGTGAATTATTACTTTGTAAGGAGTTTGATAGGGTAAGGTAGTTAGGAAGGTATCATTAACACTATTACCATTTATACCTTCACAGACCACATTTTTTGTTTATAATTTCACATTCAGTAGAGAAAAAATTAAGTTTTGCTGAATTCTGCACATGATTCTATATAACTGCAGACAACTGTGTGAGCATGGAACAGTGCTGTACTTCATTACATATCAGTAATGATTACATACCAGTAAGTTAAGCTAACTATAACTAGCCAGCAAGGTAGCTAATTAACCTAATTAGACACTTTATAGAGGCGTGAAGTGACCAAAAAGAAAATAAAATTGTTAATTTGGTCCCACTATTAAGTGTCTCTAATAACTGTGTAGTTACACATGAATAACATGCAACAACAATGTAACTACTAATGATTGTCAATGTTACAGATGGATTACAGAGGTACAGCCTATGTAATTACACATGTGTATCAACTTCAGTTTTGCTAATGTCTTCTAAACTCTTCTAGACAGGAACGCTCCTGTAGTGCAGTGTTGAAGTTACATATTATAATAAGTAGACAGTTCTTGTGCAGTTGTTATGTAGGTACTGTGTAGTAACGGAGGGGTAATATACATGTTAAGATAAGGGGGCATCTGCTGTTCTGTCACATTACAGAATGGTTTAAAGCTGAAACGGGTTACAGTGTCATAGCACTAGCAACATAAACACCAGCTAAATGTTAAGAAAGCTGGCAGATCTAGTGTAAGTAATGTCTTAATGCAAGTTATTACACACTTCTTTTTACTGCTGGGAGAAAAATGACTTCTAAAAAAACTGATTATGAATGTAATTACATTAATGTTATTACACTTGTGTAACTACATGGGAGAGAATTGGCTAATGTGTAATTACATGAGGCAAAACTGAAGCTGATACACATGTGTAATTACATAAGATGTACTTCTATAATACATCTGTAACAGTGACTAAATCATTAGCAGCTACATTGCTGTTGCATATGTTGCTCACATGTAACTACACAGTTATTAGAGACACTTAATATAAAGTGTGACCGTTAATTCCTGTTACTATGAAGGTTCCAGTGGTCTCCTTCCAGTGGAGATCCTTCCAATGTTTCAGTTTCAGTATCCATAAAGAAGAAGTAGCATTGCACTTTTTCAAAATGTGAACATATTTACCCATCTGCCAAGCTGAGTTCTGGTAGTTCTCTGCAACTGCCAGTTTCATGTCAGTCAGTTTATGTCTATACATCATGCTTGGTCAGCAATTTGTTCCAAAGGACAGTGAAATGAACAACGAGGCCTAGAACGGAAGAGATGCCAGCTAGCCAGCTAGTTAGCCTGCATCAGCCAGCAGTGCTTGTCCATTCTAAATGAGGGACAGTGACAGAGAAGAGACATAGAGAGAAAACGGAACTCACTGGTGGCATTAGTTAGACTGAAGGTGACTGAGCTGTCCGGGATGTCGCACACATTGCGTACGGACACTTGACAAGTGTAGTTAGCAAAGTCCTGAGGCCGCAGGTTCTTCAGCTTTAGCACCTTAGTCTCACCCTGTAAATATACACACACAGAGACACAATTCAGGTTTCAAAGCACAGTGTAAGCACAAACGTACCACATATTTAACAGGCATTAAATTGCACTGGCATCTGTGTTATTGAGAAACATCTTTTAACAGCAACAGTGGATATAGCAGCTGGGAGGTGGCACTGACGTCAAACACGTCCTAAGAGAACATTTACCTACAGAATAACACTATTTCCACATAATAACACAATTTCAGCACTTAGAACTCCTCAGAAGATTGCCTATTAGCAATGTGGCACTGACCATCCTTGGTATGCCCCTCCCCCCTTCTTTTTTTAAATGGTGTCCCTGTAGAGTGTTTTGGAGGTAAAGAATTTATTAACACCTCTATTTTCTTTTTGTCTCAGGCTTGTTGATAGTATTTTTATTTCTCTGCACTTCTTAAGTCCTGCATTTTAACAGGCATAGCACAATTACAAAAAACCTGCACAATTAGCCACGGTCTTTGTAACCCGAATGTTAATTTTCGACACACTGAAGCACATGTTGTTGCTGCAGTGTATGTCTGGCGCAGAGGAAACGGGAAAAAAAAGATCCTAGTCAATGTGTCTGAAGGAGAGAGCGAAAGAGACTCTTAAAGGTTTTATGAATATCAGTCATTTTCCAGAGTCCATCAGCAGTATGAATCATTGTCATTAAGGTGATGTATTACAAAGTCATCATCTAAGTCGCTCGTTCTCCTCCCATCTCTTTCTCTTTATGCAAAGTGGACTTTAATAATGGCTTTCAGATCATGAGTTCATCACTCATTTCCTATGTCTTCTTACTGCTTGTTCCAGGACTTTAGTGTGCAGGACTTTTGTTCTAAAACAGTCGCCTGGCTACATGTCCAGTGACTCAGTAACTGCTTTGTGGTGTTTAACTCTTTTTGCAAGGCCAAGAAGTGCCTTTTGATTTTCTTATCCCTTTTATGTCTATATCCCCTTTAATAATTCTGCGTCTACATGTTGTTTTCACATGTATTATCATATCTAATGTCAAACATTCATAGACTTTTCTTTTGTGTTACAACCTTCCACTATGAGCAAACAAACATTCATACAGAACTCAAATTTATGTTAATACTCTGGCTGGAGAGTTAAACAGGGCTAAGTCTACTCCGTGCTAAAGCTAAAACACTAAAGGATAAAGTTTTAAATGTCAATGTTAAATTTGCAACTGTCAAAACTGAAGTTGTAAACTGTAAAATTCAGTTCAAAATAGTGATTTTTCTTTTGGCTTTCTTTTTAAAAATTGTCCTACAGAGATTTTAGGCAACTTACATAAGGTAAAGGTAAAACTTAAGGCCAAATTCCACCTAAGATATTTTATGCAAGTCACTTTAAGCCCCTAGTCTTCCAATTATTACTACAATGTTCACCAATGCTAATGAAAATGTTACAAAATGTAGAGTTGGCAGGTGAAAAGGTGCAGCTTGCTTTGCATTTTCATGACTTAAAACATAAAATAAGACTAAAGAGTAAAGCTCTCCTAGGCTCATGACTAATTTTACCATATGCTATCAATTTGGTAATGATTACAAAGGTGCATTCGAATGTAAGTCACTCAAAAAAGTGCAAAAAACAACCTTTTTTTGGACCGTTACATAAACATAACATTAGCTTTTTTCCACTAACACCCTGAGAGCTGTGGTTTATATAGGCTACCTTCCTAGTTAGTGAGTGGTAGTACTAGACCAAAGTCATTTAGAAGTTCATTACTATGATAGTCTATCTAAACCATAAAACACTGAGAAAATTGCAGTGTTTAATTAGACATTCACCCTAGACATTTCCACCTAGCGCTGTAAAAGCTGGACTCTGGTTCATTAACCTTTGACTGCCACAGTGTGCTGTCAGTCAAGTACGTGCAGTAAGCAACCGTGTTTGTGTTTAATATTCAACAACGGCTGAGTCATTTAATGTAATGGTCAAGCTGTAATGACTTAGGCTAGTTGGTTGTCATCAGCTTCACTACAGCAAGCCCCCCCAAACTGTAACAACCACCATCACCACCTTCACCACAAGCAATACTCCTCCATCCCAAAAAGATTTAAATCCTGGCAGCTCCAAAACTACTGCTATGTGTTTTTATCCATCTCTAACAATTCGTTTGATGAGACAGGGTTCAATCAATAGGCTAGTCATAATGTTGTTCCGCTATAGAAGAAGTTATTGGTGTGACTGAATCTCTCACTGAGTTTCAATGAAACGATGATTTCCATGATTCTGACTGCTTCAGTTCCAAGAGAGCACTGATGTTTAGCAATGACAATCTGAATTGTTCAGGCAGTTTAAGAACAAGCTTGGCTGCTCTACGAGACCTTAAGCAAAGTACATCATCTTCAGAATGGCAACCAAGGGAACTGAGTCTATTGGCTTTCAAACCGTGAGACATAAAACATCTCCGCTACAGAGACTGCACGCGGTTTGTCTAATGGGTATTTGAGGATATGCTCGGAAATAATAGACTATGAACATACTGAATGCTTTATATTTTCATGAAGGCAGACTGAAGGGGCTTTTTTTCAAGCTCCAGGTTCAGTGTACCTTCAGCTTCCTTAGTTGTTATCATAAATTTTGCTTTCTTGGATATTTTTCTTAAAAGGACGGTTTCAGGACATGTTTCTTTGTATTTATCGCATGTCAAACAGGTGAAATGACACCTCAATAAGCTTTATTCACAACAGGCTTTTCTGAGCATATTGTGAAGAGATCACAATATCACAGCTCTGACCGTCAATACCAATATCACTGAAATTTGATGATTCTTGGTAGCAAATCAACTACATCGCAAAAGCAGAAACAACATTGAGCACCAACCTTTATTTAAAAACTATATTACTAAACCCACAATGACTAGCCTTTCGATTAATAAGCTTTTTTAATGTGGCTGCTTGTCCAAATGGATTGCACTGGAAAATTATAAACTTTGTTACACATATTTAAAATGTTCTGACATATTGTGCTTCTATATTTTTGCCCTATCATTATTGCCCATTATGGTGTGAGTGTGTAAATTACCTGCGTGTATAAAGGCTCATAGATGTCCACGCCGTTGTCTTTACTCTGCTCAATAGGTGTGTTGCCACGTTTCCAGATAAATCTAGCTGGTGGGTTGGAGTTGACAGTACAGCGCAGAAACACTGTCTTCTCCTGGTAGTAGTTACCCCGCACATCACTGATGGTCTGGTGTACTGTGAGAACAGGTTTATCCAAATCTGGAACATAGACACAAACACACACACACACATACACACACACACACACATATATAAGTTCTGGCTTAAGAAATTCTCCTAGCTCACACAGCACATGATAAAACTATACACCCTGTTAATGTCTTAAATCAACTGTTTAAATGAACCATTTAAGAACAATGCGCCTCATTCTCCAACTTTTCTTAAAAATAAATTTCTTCTTAAAACCCACTTACACGTTTTTCACAAAGATTCTGAGATTCACCAATGTTTTCATATGCAGAATATTTTCTTAAGTGAGAATAGAATCTACACTCACTCAAGAGCAAAAAGATTTCAACAGTTTTGCAGTGTAAGAACACGGCATGAATCTGGCGAAGACGTTTTCTTAGGACCTTTCTCAAGAACAAATTTAAGAAAAAGCTTAGGAAGATGTTGAAGAATAAGGCCCATGTTGGTGTTAGGTATTTCATCATTTATAAAATTTGTAATACCATCACATAATTCAGGGAATTTGGAGAGATTTACATGCATAAAGGCCTAAAACTCAACCGAGTGCATCCCTCATATGGCATTGCATTAAAAACCAGCACGCAATACTTTGACAATAATTTTTTGCATCTACGAAAGAAAAGGACCATCCAGACTGTTACCAACATAAAGTACAAAAGCCAGGATCTGTCATGATATGGGGTGTCATGTTTTTTGTAATGGTTTAAGTTTAATACAGTTCAAACAGAATTTCTGAAATCACTGCTTTTTGTTTTGTTAGCATTTTACAAACGAATTCAGGTTTGTAGTGTAGTTATGTAATTAACAACTTTCCTGCTACTTTCACTACTTACACTGCCAAAGTTCACATTTACAGCTGCAGGGTTTTGGCAGACACATTTCATATTTTGAGAGGCATTAACAAACTTGTTTCAATGCTAAAAATGAGATTTTGACAAGGAAAAGTGTTATACGATTATTCTTCCAGATATGTTTTACTTGTTTTAAGTAGTTTGGTCACTATATTGACAGATAATTTAGCTTGTTTAATCTTACAGTTTTCTGCAATCTCAAAATGAAAAATATTAGATATATTAACAAGTTTTAAGATGAGTTCAGTTGCCAAGATATGATTTTTGCAGTGTTAGCATTGAAGGCACTTGAGTTAGCAAGAGCTTACATACAAATCAAGCTTTATGAAATCTACAACCTGTCAGACTATGCATGTAATCTATGAAAGTGATGTGTAAACCCATGAAGTGAGAGGAAAATATGAACCTAATGCATGAATAGTGATGTGGAAAAGTCATGTGTGGACAAAATTCAAAGCTATATGTGGTGGTCATGCTTTAAGCCCCAGTATCACAACAACTAACAGCACAAATCAGTGAAATAAACCAGATTGCATTATAACGTATGACTATATGTGCATGCCGCTTGATTTGTTTGCGTATGGGTGTGCATGAGAAGGCTAGGTGGCTGGACGTGTGTTTGTATACTTGTACTTGTCTGTGTGTTAGGTACGTGTGTAGGTTTTGGATGAGTGGAGGTGTGTATTTGTTATGTGGGTATGAATTAAATGGAATTCTGCATAATTCTAAATCCCTCCCTGTAGCCTGGCAGAGACGTGCAGTTTAAGAGAAGGACAGACGGGCACGACTAAACAACTTTCTCCTTCTTCCCTCTTTCATTCCCTCCTTTCCATCCAATCATCCTCATCTTCATCTACCCCTCTTTCTTTGGGGTGGCAGTGAGTTGACATGCTAAAACCTCCCTACCAACCCCCGAGACACTAAACATCTCTCTCCACCTAAATCCACTGGCCCTAAATATCCCTCCACCACTTAAATCTGTGTACGCAAGTGGCATTCAGAATGATGGCCATGTCAGATATAGCGGACAGCCTCAATCTCAATCAAAACAAAGTGCATCAACAGTAGTGCATGTACCAGGTATCCAGTTTCATCCAGGCATCCCTGGTTATTTCAACTACTGCCATGAATAAATAACCAGGGCCAGAAATGCAACCATTCAATTATATTAATTCATGCACATTAAAATATAATAGAAAATTGTCCCCAGAACAAAAGTCTATGAGCATAGACACCATGTACAGGGGAGGCTTTGGGTCCTTGGCCCCCTCCAAAATTAAAGAATGGGGGTCAAAGCCTTCCCAACCCTACCGCAAAGCTTGAGAAAGCAGAAAACAAAAATAAAATGTCTTATGAATGTATTTTAGTCCTAGTGCACATTAGCTGGCAATCTAAGAACATACAGGAACCTACAATAAAAAGAGGTACAGAAGAGTTTTCTGTGTTTGGTGGTGCATTGCTAATAGCCAGCTTAAGACCATGTCCTGACCATTTTAAACTTGAAGGTGGGTATGCGTGCATGTTATATCAATTTTAATTAAAAGAGATTTAACAAGGATAGTAAGTGCATTCATGAGGAATACAAGCTGACAGAAGATTGGTTAGATGTAGAGAGATTATTTAAAAAATGGTTTCTTACACCCTGTTTTAAACATTTATGTTTGGAAACACATTTTGATTAAGTTTCAGCTTCTGGTGGGTGGGTATTAAACAACCTTTGGGATGTCCATTCATCCGGTCTTCTACGGTAGGTTAACCAATGGTACAGCAAAGTTTTTGGCTGGTTTTGTGTTTTAACACAAATATATTTACACGGTATGTCCCTCCCTAAAATTAAATGCCTGTCATTAGATTTAGACATTTAGATTTAGACATGAGTTCAAAAGGGTTTAACCCAAGTCAGTGCCCATGGATTTACACGCAATAAATCAATGTGAATGAACATAACTATCATGTTAATGTGACACTTCATACATCACTTCACCCTCTAATCTTGACCAAGCAGGATGAATGTGCTTATCTGTAGATAAAACAGAAGGCTATGCTAGAACCAGTTGTAAATGATGATCACAGCCTAAAAATATTTAATAAGTCATTCTACTGTTGATAAATGTAAGATATATTGGCTAAAGATTAGGCATATTACCTGAAATATTATTCATACGGGATTAGTTCTACATGGGGAGGTGGGGAAGTGCAATTATTACCAGTGTTTCCCAGTGCTTTTAGTCCCATCCAAATCTGAGATGTACCCCATGAGCTCCAAAATGTAACAGTAATCATAGCAGCTATATTATGCTTTATGTATGTAATATATACCGCTGCTGTCAGAGCATAACCAGACTTTTTCTGAGTGATTTTGGGCCGTGTCCTTTGGTCCATTCATCATGAAATTTGCACACAATGTAAAGGACAACAGGCGTTTTCAAATTACTTCAAAAACGGCAACATATATATTTATATATAGGAAGGTTAGCTAAGGTGAGCTAAGGAAGGTTTGACAGCAAATGACACATCACCTTCACTTAAGACAGTTTGGTAATTAATTTTAGGACTAATGTGGAAATCAAGCATGCCAGTTCACACTATATATATAGATAGATAGATAGATAGATAGATAGATAGATAGATAGATAGATAGATAGATAGATAGATCACGGTTGCCGGGACAAAACCTCATATCTACATTTTTGACATTTTTCATTTTTTGACATAATTTGAAATTACCTATTACCCCTTACATTGTGTGTAAATTTCATGATGAAATTTCTTTTCCTGTAAAGTTATTATTTTGGAGATATGAGGTTTATATATATATATATATATATATATATACTCTAGGTACTGGTAATTCCACTCTAGATACTGAAACATAAAAAAATGACATAGGAAAAGTTTGATTTTAGGTGGTCATATTGACTGTAAACCAAAACATATTTTATCCTGCCTCTTAATTAGACTTCTCACTTTTTGCTCATACTGCCTATGACTCACCTTTGACAACATCCAATTCACCTTTTGCCATCCTTTGTAAACAGACAATAACTGTTTCAGCTGTGATAGTTCCATGAAAAATGCAATTCTATTGTGTAGATTTCACAAAATATGTCCAATGTGTGTATAAAATGGCCTAGAATTTCTGTCAAAGAGTGAAAAAGTTGCCCCTTGGATTAACATGTATATTTCAAACGCTAAAACACACTCAAAAGACACAAAATAAAAGCAAAGCATAAAGCCCTGCTCGAGGCTAAGAGTACAACATTAGACTCTCTCTCCTGGGTAGTGATCAAACAGTGGCCTGCTTGGCACTCTGGGGCCCATGGAGTTCATGCTGGACTTACTTCACAGGGACCCTGAACCCCAGCGTCCATGGATACAGCAGAGGACATATGACCATTGCCTCACTACATACATTCATACAAGCAGGCGTTCTCTTTCTGGTCCAAAATAGCTGCGATTTTGTTTAGCTGTGTAAGGTTCTCGCCCAGCCTCTAGAGAAGCTCTACTCCCACCACAAGCTGGGAGTTGCAAACAGGATCTGTATGTTAAAGACCTGTACTACTAGGTGTGGGTTTGTTCTCTTCTGATGCCTGCTTTGTTTCAAGTTGACCACTGCTAAGTATACCATATGGTCAGTAATTGAACAGTGGGAAACAACCTCTGTTTAAGCGATAACAAAGGTCCAAGGTAAGCTGGAAGGCATGGTATTCGGCCAGTCTTTTTGGATCAGATATCAGAGGGGATGAATGTGATCCAATGCTATAACAAATCTGTCCTGAAACAGGCCTCATTCATGCTATGGGATGTGATGATATTAGCTGTGTATTTTTTCCTGTGGGGTTGCAGAGCGGTTGAGTAGTTCACGCACACTACTTTTACAAACTTATATATAATAACCCTTAGTACGTAATAAGCCTGGGATTTAAGGGGTTAATTGAAGGACTTCAAATTTCTTCTCAAAAATGAGCTACTCTTAAATAATATCACAGCTGTGACTCTTGTTGCAGGTATGAACAGATTATGGATATTCTGCTTCTTTAATACAATTGCTCTGTATAGACAAAACGAAAGCAAAGAAGACCTGAACATTGTATCAGATACTCTTCACACTTTTCATGCCAAAAATGTTTTGTGTCATATATATACAGTGCCATAAAACTGTAGCAGTGTCAGGTTGAGCTCAGCTTTTTCATCACTTACAAGACTGACCTGAATGCCATTTTGTTCCAGTCATGTAAAGCTTTGTATTCTGTTCATTTCTGGTAAAGTCCTGTTAGTTTATGTGCTCCGCTGTCACTGCCACTGAGCAAAAAGCCTTTGCTTGGCAGCAATGACAGGTTCAGAATTTAATGTAGTCCTGTGGTCTTTCTCATATATAGAAACTGATCAAATGCATCACAGGACAAACACGATCTTACAGAAGTTATCTAATGTATAGGCCTAGATTTTCTATTTTTGTTTGTACTAATAGAAATATAGTTTTAAAAAATTTGCTGATATTGCTAATAATAATAGATAATAATAGCCTTGATAGAACACTTTTCAACCAGACTGTGCCAACTGACTGTCACTAGTCACTGTGACTAAACATAGCTCCTTTTCATAGCTATGTGTTTTTAAGAGAAGACATATTAATGGGGTTAATGTATCAGCTTTCAAAGTATTCATATTGGTACTGGTATTAGGAAAAAAAAGTATTGTGCCATTTCTAATTACAATATAAATATCTTCTTCTTCTTCTTTCGGCTGCTCCCTTTAGGGGTCACCACAGCGGATCATCTGCCTCCATCTTGCCCTATCCATTGCCTCCTCTACTTTCACACCAACCATCTCCATGTCCACCTTCACTACCTCCATAAACCTTCTCTGAGGTCTACCTCTTCTCCTTCTACCCGGCAGCTCCATCTCCAACATTCTTTGCCCAGTATATCCACTATTCCTCCTCAACACATGTCCAAACCATCTCAACCTGGCCTCTCTGGCTTTATCTCCAAACTGCTCCACCTTCACTGTCCCTCTGATCTGCTCATTTCTAATCTTGTCCAGCCGTGTGACTCCCAACGAAAATCTTGGCATCTTCATCTCCGCCACCTCCAGCTCAGCCTCCTGTCTTTTAGACAGAGCCACAGTCTCCAAACCATACATCTTAGCAGGACACACTACTGTCTTGTAAACCTTCCCTTTCACTCTTGCTGCTATCCTTCTGTCACACATCAGCCCTGACATCCGTCTCCACCCACTCCATCCTGCCTGCACCCTCTTCCTCACCTCTTTTTTGCACTGTCCATTGCTCTGGATGGTTGACCCAAGATATTTGAAGTCATCCACCTTTACGACCTCTACTTCTTGCATCTTCACCTTTCCACCTGCCTCCTTCTCATTCACACACATGTATTCCATCTTATCTCTACTGACCTTCATTCCTCTCCTCTCCAGTGCAAACCTCCACCTCTCCAGATTCTCTTCCACCTGCTCTCTACTCTCACCACAGATTACAATGTCATCTGCAAACATCATGGTCCATGGAGCCTCCTGCCTGACCTCTTCTGTCAACCTGTCCATCTGCACATCACCCTTGTTCTTAAAAATGGGGACCAGTACACTGCTTCTCCACTCATCAAGCATCCTCTCACTCTCCAGGATTTTGTTAAACAACCTGGTTAAAACCTCCACTGCCTTCTCTCCTAAACATCTCCATACCTCCACAGGTATGTCATCTGGACCAACTGCCTTTTCATTCTTCATCCTTTTTAAAGCTGCCCTCACTTCCACCTTACCAGTTCTCTGCACTTCCTGATCCATTATCTCTCCCCCTGTTGTCCTCCTCTCTCTCTCGTTTTCCTCATTCATTAGTTCTTCAAAGTACTTCTTCCATCTACTCAACACTCTCTGTTCACTCACTAGTACATTTCCCTCTCTATCCTTTATCAGCCTAACCTGCTGTACATCCTTTCCAGCTCTATCTCTCTGTTTAGCCAAATGATACAAGTCCTTTACTCCTTCTTTACTGTCCAGCCTCTCATACAGCTCATCATAGGTCTGAGCCTTTGCCTTTGCCACCATTCTTTTCGCTAAGCGACTAGCCTCACAGTACTCCTGCCTACTTCCTTCATCTCTCTGGTTATCCCACTTTTTCTTAGCTGCCTTCTTCTTCTGAATACTCTCCTGGACTTCCTCCTTCCACCACCAACTTTCCTTGTCTTCTTTCCTCTGACCAGACAAAACACCCAACACATTCTTGCCAGTTTCTCTCACCACCTTAGCTGTAGTTTCCCAGTCCTCAGGTAGCTCCTCACTGCCCCCAAGGGCCTGTTGCAATTTTTCCCTGAACTGCCTGCAACCATCCTCCTCCTTCAGCTTCCACCATCTAATCGTTGGCTCTGTCTTCACTCTCTTCCTCTTCTTTGTTTCTAACCTCATTCTACAGACAACCACCCTATGCTGCCTTGCTACACTTTCCCATGGCACCACTTTACAATCTCCAATCTCCTTTAGGTGGCATCTCCTGCTAAGGATATAATCGACCTGTATGCACCTCCCTCCACTTTTGTATGTCACCCTGTGTTCTTCCCTCTTCTGAAAATAATTACAATATAAAAATATTTCTGACAAATATCAATGCTATCACACAAATCTATGAAACCTTAAAACAGGCCAATTTTGGCGAAACAATATATGGGTTGGGTCCTAGTGACAATCCAAGAAAATAAAATTAACGTCAAATAAAACTGCATTTTCTCTGAAAGACACCACAAATCAGTCCAAGGTGTTACAGCCAAAAGCTAGAACCAACCACCTGCAATCTAAACAAGATCGAAATTAATTATGTTCAGTAATCAGTCCTGTTAATTTCATTAATCATGATCAGGCACTTGAGGTACATATATTATTTGACCTGGAAAGGCATCAAAGCATGGATCCACCCACATCCATCCAGACACATGCAGATACATCACACCTCGAGCAGCCAAATCAAATTCTCAGTAGAAGAAGCTCTGCAATGATATGAAGCCAAAGAAAAAGAGAAAGCGACAGTGAGAGAGAGCGATACGGAGCATGAGAGAGAGAGAGAGAGATGGAATGAAATGAGGGGTTGAGGTTAAATCTGTCTTAAAGTGTAAAACTAACTGACCTTTGCTATCAGAGGAGGAAGCCTGATTTCCAACTCCTCTTTGATTTCCAATGTACAAGACCTGCTCAAATAGCCCTGTGAGGAGTCTGGGGAGTAGCGTGCGCGTGCATGCTTGTCTACATGAGAAATGGATAGAAAATATGCATACATGTGTGCTGCAGAGCGTATATGTTATCTGTCAAAGCTGTGTAGGTGGGAAATGACTTTCACATGCAAGAGTGTTCACACTGAGCTTAACCACGCGCAAATGGGGAAAAACTAACGGTAAAAATTCACCATTTAAAGGCCCAGTTCAGTATTTTCACTTTCACACAATACCTTAATCATGTCCAAAGTCTGTTTTAGTTCAAAATGATTTTCTCTTACTACCTTTTTGGAATTACACTGGTGTTATCTGAGGCATCGTGCACATACAGTAATGTGCAAAAGCCCACCCTTTATGTATTTGTGAGCCATTAAGTACAAATTCTTTATTTTTCAGCACCAAGAAAAAGGATGTCGTCACTATCCAACAAAAACCATGTATCTCCATTTATTTATTTATTTATTTATTTATTTATTTAGTGATTTTCACTTTTCTGCATCATTTGAGCTCAGCAGCTGTCCTTTACATTGTGTGAAGATTTCATGATGATTGGACCAATAGAAATGCTCCAAAATTGCTTGGAATAAAATCTCTTTCCATTAACTTATATTGAAAGTAAAGAAGGTTTTTGCGCTCTCCTGTACAGTTACTATCTTGGAGATATCTGGTTTTCTTTGGACAGCGACAAAATATTAGAAAACTACACAATAGCCTCAACAACTAAACATCATTTTTGTTTAGCGTTTAGTGTCTTTGCTCTTTGCATTTATTTCAGCTTCCACATACTTGCTTTTGGTCTCTGAAAGAAATCTGCAGGAATACTTTTCCACATCCCTAAAGTTTAGCCTTAGAAGTTGTATTACCACACGCATTCAGTGAAGCTACAGTCTGGATTCTGAGGCGGTCAGTTCATTGTTCTGAAAACACCAGCTGCCTCTTTGTTTGATTTGCTATTTCTTTTTCTCAGTGAGGTCTTCTTGACAGCTACACATCCTTTCAGACTTATAGTGTTGAGTTGTCTTCTCACAGTGGAAGATGGACAGAAACTACGAGTTTTTTCAGATCGAGTGGGAGTGGAGCTTGATTTTCTCCTCTCTCACAAAAATGAAAGCTTTAAGTGCTGTTTTTCTGAAGGTGACAGTATCGGTGGTCTATCAGGTTTTGAATGTCTATGAGGAGTGCCATTTACTCTGTATCGTTTAATCACTTTTTAAAAAACCTTTCACTAATGTTCCTTGCATTTTCTCTTTCCTAATGATCCTGGATTATCTACTACCTAATCCCCTCAGAAATATCCTCTGAAAAACGAATAACTGCAAGTTAGTGCATCGTTTATTCACTGAGTTTAATTTACTGGGAAAAATACAAATAATATGTGCCATCATTTATTTTTATTTTTATTATTTTATATTTATTTTTAACTGACAAATTACACTCAGAAAATAAACAGTAGGACTACTGTTCTATGTCAAAGATGTGTACTTATTTTCATTTAGAAAAAAAAACAATAAAAAAGTCATTTTTTAGGGGCATCCAAACTTGCATGGAATTGTATTGTTGATAAAAATATATTTTGATGCTATATTATTATTATTTCAGGCAGAAATTTGGCTGAAAGTGCAGATTCTAAACTTTCATTTGGCACCATACTTGTTTTTAAAGCTCCCTATGTTGCCTACTTTTTTGCTATTTTTTGGGATAGAAACAAACAGAAGCCAGTTACAGACTTAAACCTATTGATACAGAATGTAGAGTAAAGGTAAATGTCATTCATTATGTAATTATGATGTAATTATTATGTAACTACTAAAATAAATGTAATTAATAGTTATTAATTATTAGCAAATGTGCAAAATGTGAAAAAGCCAGACTTCTAAGGTTTAATATTGAGGTTCAATGCATACCGTTACAGGTTACAAACCAAGTAGCCTATAAATCACATCAGATGGCCCATGGGGAGAAGTGGTCCCAAATGAGCGGCGTGAGTGAATGTGTCAGGCTGGCCGGAACAAAAGCGGGGAACGAGGCGAGAGATTGATTTTCTGGGTCAGGTCAGAGGCAGTTTCGAGAGCATCTCAGATCCGAGGTGGAGGCAGGCTCAACTACGGCTGCGTGGTCAGAGAAAGTGAGCTTGGAAACGAGTCATTGAGCATTTAATAGGCCATTGAGCCGGAGCATTTTAGCAGATTGTGTGTTTGGTTGCTTGTGTCTGACTGCGAATGCAATTATGCAGTGTTTGTGCATGCAGGCCTCTCTGAAAACCAATATGATTAAAGTAAAGAGAAATTGTGATGGTATGAGATCACATACACACATGCGTACACACACGGGCGCACACACTTCTGTACACAGAGAAGCACAAATAGAGGCGGGCCGTGCTTTTGATCCCGCCAGCAGCTCGTCAATTATTTACGACTCCACACAGCGTCTTAAACTGAGTATAGGCCTACATTTGGAAATAATGAGAGGGTTGGCAGGCCTTAGAATGCAAAGCAGAGAAATGAAGATTTTTCTTTTTCTCTTCTACTTATTTACAATCACTGAAGCTCCTCCATTCTCTTCTGTTTCAACAGTTGCCTTTTGGGTTTGGTCCTCAAATACACACGGTCCAAATCCCAGCGTACATTTGGATGAAGCATGAACGGAGCCTCGGTAAGATCCACTACTGCCCGTTGCCTCACTGGCATCCGCACTGAGTCACAGTCCTGTGAGTACCTGATAGACGCATTTCCACTGTGAACATGCTGTCCAGCAGGAGCTCAAGCTGCATTGTGTTCATTTGTTTCTATGTGTGGTTACATATGCATGATGTCCATATGTATCCAGACACTTGTTTAATTAGTGAATTCAGCTTCTTTGAGGGTCCCACCATTGCTGATACATCCTCCTATGACACTCTACCAGTCTGTTGTAGCGAGAGCTCTATTGTATGCTGTTGTGTTCTGGGGCAAAAGTGTTCTGAACAAAATAAACATTATTAGGAAGGCTGGCTCTGTTGTAGGAGTCAAGCTGGACTCTTTGGAGGTTGTGGTAGAACAGAGGATGCTCAAAAAAGCTTTTAGCCATAATGGATAACACCTCACACCTCTGCATGCTACACTGGAAAAAAACAGAGAAGCACATTCAGTGCAGACTGTTACAGCTGTGCTGTGTTAAAGAGCGATGTGTGATCATTCTTACCCACTGCTGTAAGGCTCTACAACAAGTCTGCTTAGAGAGATGGTAGAGATGGTACTGATCTCCTGGTGTCTGAACTGTGGTGAACCTCATCACTGTATCTCCTCTCCTGTTAATACTCACTGTACAATATATCACAACTATTACTGTACTGACACGTTCACTATGTACTTTACACTGTAATATTGATGCAACTCAGAGTTAGTTTATATCTATAATATGTGCTTTTAGTTTACCTCATACCACTCAGTGTCTGCTGTCATGTAAATATGTCTTGTCATTTAAATATGCAAATAGATATACTTTTATTTCTCTTGTACTTTAACTTACACCTAGATTTATTTTTATGTTTCTGTGCAGTATATTAAGTTTATCTATCTATCTATCTATCTATCTATCTATCTATCTATCTATCTATCTATCTATCTATCTAGCCATCCATCTTGTGTAATCACTGTAAAAAGCATTGACCCATGCCAAATGCCAAGAGGTACAAAGCCCTCCAGCACTGGGTGGTGCGGCAGCTCTCTGTGCTGATGGAGCTCCATTCCATTTGTTTGAAATGAGTTACATTGATCCAGAACTAACCACCCAGCACCTGACCTCACTAACGCTCCTGTGGCTGACTGCAATCATATCTTTACAGCAAGGCTGCAACATCTAGTTGTCAAGCCTTCCCAGAAGAGTACAGTAGGCTGTTACTGCAGCAAAGGATTACAAGCTCGCAGAAGAAACAGTAGATGAGCAGTTGTCCACAAACTTTGGGACATATTGTGTATCCTCCCCCAAAAAAATCTAGTTTGCATAGTTAGGCCACAGTCACATCAAAACGTTTGAATGGGAAAAGCCAACAGAAAACAAGAAGGTACACTGGTATATTCTTTCCAAATAAATAAATAAATAACCAGAAGAACGTTCAGTCAGACATTATGTGGCTAGCTGTTGGTCAGCAAACTACAAAACCACTTCAGGACTGCTTGAATTCAGTTTTATCCACCCCAGCAAAAAAATGGTGACAGAGGCTTTAGGAATACAAAATGAAAGCGCGGAAGGTTTAGGAGGTGATTAGTGTCTGATCCTGATGCAGATTTACTGATTTGTCTTTGTGATTTAACACACCAACAGCTGACTTACGGAATGACCACTTGTGTGAAAATAAACGTATATATTTGTCCTTTCCTGTCTTTTGTTCTAAACATATCCATATGCACTGCTCTGCCAGAGACCACCCTTTATTTCTGAGGAGATCAGATACAAGATAATCTATCTGCATAATGCAGATGAAGGAAAAAAAGTTTCCATAATCGAAATATCTCTCTCTCTCTCTCTCTCTCTCTATATATATATATATATATATATATATATATATATAGAGAGAGAGAGAGAGAGAGAGAGAGCGAGAGAGGGAGAAAACGGACTCCTAACACATGCGCAAAACCCGTGAGACCACCAAAACTGTCCCCATCAGATAAAAAAAACACTTAAAGCTTTCATCTTTGAGATGAGAGGAAAAAAATCAAGCTCAACTGTTGCTTCAGATCTGAAAAAATCCACTGCTTCTGTCCGTCCTTCCTCTGCAAGAAGACAACTCAGCACTACTCTAAAAGGGTGTGTAGCTGTCAAGAAGCCATTACTGAGAAAACGAAACAGACAGAAAAGAGGGATATCTGTAAATGAAACAAAGAAGCTGCTGGTGTTCTCAGAACAATGGACTGACCACCCCAGAGTCCAGAGCTCAACATTACTGAATCTGACTTGACTTGGATGCTGCTGTAGCAGAAAATGCAACCAACTTCAAAGACTGCACTTTGGAGGTGAGGGAAAGCAAGTCTCCCGAAAGGATTGGATGGTGTGATAAATGTAAACGCCGAGTTAAATCCTAAAAGATTTGATTCTGTATTTAGTCATTGAAGATCCTGTGTAATTTTTTGTTTGTTTGTTTAGTCTGTTTTCTTCATAAATGGCTATTTTGAATAGAAGTTAAATAAATGAATGGAAGTCTCTGACTTTTGCTCGGTACTGCGTGTTGCAGTCAAAACCGATGTGAGTACTACAGGATTACACACAAATGATTTCATTTTTATTGCAAACTTCACAAGCCGCATTTTACCTCTAGACCCCCAGTGGCCTCTGCTGGCCACTCTGCATTTCATTGTAATGACGCTGACAGCCGTGATTAAATAAGCCGTATTCTGACATGAAACATCGTCAAATTCATCTATACATTTTATGTTGTTTATATTTTTTAGACTGTTCGATATTCCATTCTTTAATATTCCGGTTTTTAATTTGTAACAGCGTTTTACATTCCTTTTCACCACGAATCCCCCAACATGGAGGAGACTTGTGTTTAATTGTGTTTTGTTTATCAGATATGGAGCTAGTCAGCACTGATTACGTGTAAGTTCAAGATGTGAATATTTTAATATCAATAGCCAAGTTCATGCTTCAGCGAGAGTCAGCAAAGTTCACTAGGCAAACATAAATCCCATTATTTTTGTGTTTGACACCAATTTGATTTAGAGGGGCAATTCACAGCCTTTACAAATCAGCTAAACTGGTTAGCTACTCTGTGTTTGCAACTTTCCAGTTTCAGTCTCAGCTATGCTGACCAAATGATGGGTGTCATCAGAAACAAATAGAGCCAAACAAATAACCTATATTTCTGTTTGTGTAAATGCTGGTTACCTCTTACTCACTACTTACTACCTCTTACTTCAGTCTTCAGTTCGATTCGAGTTCAGCTGGAGAGAGTTCTTAGACTACTTACATAGCCTTTAGCTACATAGGTATGAAATGGTGAGTTTTATTATGTTCATCACAGAGAAATAATAAAGAACTTCATTTGTTGCTGAAGTTAGTATGTTTCACATGCCTGTTCTTTGTTCTAAATAATTCTAATGTTTATTATGTATAATCAATATTACATGGATATTGTTTACTACAGTTTCAATGCTTATTTCCCATTCAGTCTTGAACTGATAACTCTATGTTGATTTCTCTTCCTTGCTTTTGTCTCATATTAAAGAGGTGGCACACACCTTTAAAATGAACTAACCTTGTAATTTCATTTTTATCTTTTTTAGCTTTTATTATTATTTTTAAATCAATAAGTATTTTCGCAAATTGTCATAAACACACAAGAATGTCATAGAACTCTTTTGGGGTCTAAAAGTTTAAACATCCACACACTTAAAAAGATGTTTCCTCAACGGTTCTTTAGTAAATTCAATCATCTCATTTACAACTATTCAATATAGAACCGTTTCCTGCTTAAATGTTTCTTAGCTTGGTGAAATGGTTCTTCAGATTGCTGGAGAATGTGTTGTATATGGTTCTATATCTAGAAGTTTTTTGATGGCTATAAATGGCTCTATATGGCACCAAAATGGGTTCTTCTGTTTTTACAAGCTTGGTATCATTAAAACAGAAGAGCCCTTTTTGGCACTATATAGAAGCCTTTTCAAATAGGTTCCATATAGAACCATATACAGCACATTCTCCATCAATCCGAAGAACCATTTCACCACGCAAAGAACTAAATAAGTATGGAATGGTTTTATGTGTGCAGTTACGCAAAAATTCTAAGAAGAGTTCATATATTTGAATTGCCGCATACATGGCTAGTTAATATGTCTCAACCTGACATTACTGGTGTGCACCATGGCATCTCCTCTTTATGTATTAACTAGACTACCCACTGCCCCTCACTATCACAGTTCCAGGAATAATTAATTAGTATAATAATCATTACATAGTCCCAGCCATAACACCCAGGTGTTTAATTAAGTAAGAGAACAAATAAACAGTCATAAACAAACATAGATGAACATATACTCTTGACTTTAGCTGTATAAATATCCCACGAAAGGCCTTCCACATGTACAGGTCAAAAGATACCACAGAACCTTTTATAGTTCCACTGCCTTCCTTGTAATGTGGTTACTATGGGCGTTGCCGGGGTAACACAGAGGCAACTCACTATTATCAATTAGTCAGCTTGCCCCTCAGCAGCTCTTTCTAATGCATTTCCAATCCATAATGCATTTAAATGATGCCTCCAGGTCTTGCGAGGGGGACTCTAGCATAATTGCAATATTCAGGCACCCTAGGCAGACCTTTGATCAGATTAATCATCCGGCTGAGGACATTATAGATCTAGGCAGAGGTGAAAGATAACTGATCCCAGATCAATGCATGAAGAGCAGTACATTCTAAAATGGCCCCAAAGCCTGGGCTCATCCGGTGCCTAAGGTCACTGTGGATGAGGGTTAAAGGTTAACACAAATGGCCGATTTGCCATTTAGAGGCAGTTTATATTATCTTACGTTCTCGGGTTTTATACAGTGCATATGTGGGGCCTGCGGGGATACGGTTTAAGGGGATTATTTTTGGGTTATGGCTCTTTAAACAAAAGGTTCATACTGAACAGATCAATAGTTAACCTTTAAATTAATACAGGAACTTCTACTCTATGTCTCCTCATTAAGAAGTCTAGCCACTCATCCATACATCCATTATTTTCTTTTTTCTTTTAATTATTCACTGTCCCCTTATTGTCATACTCATTGAATACGGTTGATCAAGAAAGATGGAGCTTCTCCGAGGTGTAGTGTTACATGAAACATGGATGCTAGTTAAACAAAAGAGAATGTAGTACAGTTCAGAGAACTGCCCCACCTGCCTTGGGCCTTGCCTGGCTGGATCAGATGCATAATATTAGATAGAAAGGGCTGCATGTCTGATGCAAACTGGAATGAAACCTGCATGAAAGTAGATCTCCAGCAGGAACGTGGGTGACCACTGTTTTTAAAGGGACACTCAAAATGAAATATTTTAGCATTGCTACATCTGTGTAAACTTGCAAAGTTGCCTCCTACGGAGGAGCCACTGTCATCTGCAGAGTGAGATTTTCTAACTTCAGCTTAAAGCTTGACGATGGAAGAAACTTTTGAAAAACGACACCACTGTTGAGGTGGGATTTTAAGGGCAGGTTGTTTTGAGTAGCTGCTAATTGCAGATGGAAGCCTGATTGCTGGGATTACTGCTAGGATGCTGAATAAGATTGCTGCAACCGTATATCTGAGGTGCATTGAAATAATTTATAATGGAAAGATAATGGATGGATTTTATAAGGGATTACTCAGAATGACAGAAATGACTTGTCAGTTGAGGAGGATAACAAGCTAAAAGCTTAAGTTAGCAAGGTAGTTAGCTGGCTATATAGAAGCATTACCTCAGTTCGGCTAGTTCTCTCTGACATTCATCAACTGAACAGTGTCTTAGCTGGCTTGTTCTACTGACCAAGTTAAGAGCTACTCTAATGCTGGCTTGGATGTATTATTTTAGCCTATTGCTAAGTGGCTTGGCTAACATTCAGGATTGGTTGGAACCACAAGGATTCCCAATGGCTATTTAATGCATTTGCTAAGGCATGCTGGGTATTGTAACAGAACTCTGATGAAGAAAAACATGAAAATGACATAAAATTGTGAATAAACCGATGTGGCAAGGAGATGCTGTGCAGCAGAATGCACCATTACAAGACAAATTAGATATTATAATATATAAATATTAGTTTTAGGCTGGAGTGTTTTTTTTCATTTCCTAAGTTCTTTCGTAGCTGCTACCATAAGGTTAGACTAGCTTTACAGAACACTGACAAATCACACTGAACCTGATGTGAAGTGCAGTACACAACTCAGTTTCTGTCAAAACGCCTGCATTTAGACTGAGATACACATTTCAAATGATATTTAGCTTGTGAATGTGTGAAAGGTCACAATGCTAGGGTGCTTCGGGGGTCCTTTCCTTTTTTCTGCTACCGTTTTTGCTCAGATACACCACTGTCTTTGCTTCCAATCTGTCTAGTTTCAATTAGCTTCAACTTTATGACACAGCATTTTAACCTGTAGTTATGTAGGGAATGCATTCCAATGTATTCCAATTCAAATACATTAGGTAATTTGACAGAAACACAGCCATGTGCTATAATTTCTCTTTCGGTTAACTGATTTTTCCCAGTTTCCTCTAAAACCTTGCCAAATTTGCTTTAAAAACACAAATAAATAGTTCAATTAGGGAGCAAAGTGAACTTCATTCTTTTCAGTAACAATAAAACAATAAAAAAAATATGCCTGCAGTTGTGCCACTCCATATGAGCCTCAAGATAGGTGATCATTACTGATCCCATTCGCAATGACTCACTACCTGTCATCTATCCTGATAGCAGAGGGTTTTTTTTATTATTATTATTACTTTTATTGCCAGGGTGAAATGGGAAGAGAATGGAGGGCTGAGGTAGAGAGGCTAGTGGCCCAGATTACCGCAGAGACACACCAACATTCTGCCACTTCAAAAGGACTGGATGCCCCTGCTGCTGCACACCCCTCAGAGCAACACCTAAAGACACAGTGCCAGATGGCCTCCGCATGGCCACTATTCACTTTACTTTGAAGTTTCTTATTCTTATTTTTGGTTTCATGCACGATCTGGCCTCTTGATGTCTTGGGGCACGCTCCATCCCTTCACCTTTTCACTGGAAGTTAGTACTGAGGTACAGTAATAATGTCTTATTTAGGTTTAGTTCTGCAGTTCAGGCACTTTGGAGCACGCAAGGGACCAATGTATAAAGTCGTCTGTGCCAGTTTCAGAGGGTTATATATGAAATTGGCATATACGTCTAATCGGGCAGTTTATGGGCCATGTGCATGGTAAAACGCAAAACATGCTTCTCTTGCTCAAGCATACGAATTTGAGGGAGGGTTGGGCAAAACGTGAGAGGATCACACAAATAGTGGGTGGAGATATTGCACATGCTGTTGATTAAATATTCTACTTGAATTCCTAAGGTTTGAGCAACTTGTGGTGGCCGGTTTTGCATGGATTTTCCTCCGCTTTTCATAGCAGATGCAAATTTGCGTTAGGATCTCAAAAGATGTGTTCTTGAGAGACTTCCTTTAGCAGTGGTAGCAGATACAGCGGTTAGATGGAGGCACAAATTTCAAACACAAGCTCAGTAACTGTTTACCATCAGAAAAACAGTTAAAACCTCACCCTTACACTTGCATACACCATTCTTTGCTAGCATGGGAACCAAAGGTTGGGTTTCCTAAGTTTATCTTATCATGGTACATGTTGCATATAAACATTTAGGTCTACAAACTATATGGGAAAAAGAGCCAAAAAGTGGCCAGGGTTAAATCGATTGGCCTATTATATGGAATAACAATCCATCAGCCTCTAAAAATCCCCAATCAGCTTATTCATTATAATTTTATCCACAGATCCTATTTAACCGCCTGTAGACGTGACCATATGACCAAGTTACAGCATACAGTATATTTTTACACAGTGTTTAACTGTGCGTAAGTTTTGTACTAAGGTTTATTTTACATTAGACATTGATAAAACCATTCCAAATACAGTCCAAACTTTTGATTGACAACTCTGAATGTAATGAATGTAAATTGTGCTGAAAAGCGAATCTGGCTGGCTGGTCTCACAGCTGTAAAAAAATAAACGTTAGCCTTGCATTGGCAACGTCCACATTCTCTGTTCTGGCAGCAATAGATCCTCACCTTTGTGGATATTATTAATATGGAACTTTCAACTGCAAGGATCCATGGAGCTAACAGCAGGACCTTGAACTCTTTGGAAAGCGCAGCTAAGAAAACTGGCAACTTATTGCCAAACCTGTTTTGTATTACTTGATATGTCAGAGATTATTCATTTATTTTTCCCCATTATTTTCGTCTTTGATCAGCGGCCATGTCAACCAACTGGTCCAAATAAACAGTCAACAAACATGAGTTCTCCAAAGGTAATATTTCAGTAAACGGCTGTATTAACTAGCTGTTTAAACACATGCTTGTGCCATGTTTATTCTCCTTTAGCCCACTGTTATAATCATCAACATACCTGCATTCACTTTCTCCTCTGTCATCCCCTAATTCATTTGTGTTTCAAATAGTGAAAATTACTACAGAAGAGGTGGCCGAGGTGCACTCAGCAATGAGCTTGTTGAGCTTCTACGACAGCATGAGTGAGACAAGAAGTAGGCTCTAAATGTAACACCTACTTAAACATTCATTTTCCAAGATTTAATATACAAACAACAGATAAAAACTCAATTACACAGAAAAGTAAGCTACATAGGCAGGTAAGATAAATATATATAAATGCCAATGACAGCTGGAAATGAAAGATATAAAGGTGATAAAACGTGTGCAAATGTGTAAATTAGACCTCACAGACGACTTTACGGCAAAAACGATATGGTGTATCAAAAATACAGCCCGCTACTTTGCAGATCTAGTGAAGTAATCAAATGTGTTGCATGCAACTGTTTCATTTTTTACTGTTTTGCGTAGCTGTCAAACTGCAAGGAAATTATGATGCGGGTAACTAGTTTCATGAAAATTTCACCATGCAAAGCCAGCCTTAGGGGTTAAGCTCATTTTTAACTCTGCCGTCTTGCAAATAAACAGTTATTTAGGCACCTTCTCACTACCATGCAGTTTCACAGTGGTCTAAACCTGAGAGTCTTTTTAATTAAAGCTCTCAGTCAGGGTCCTGAGATCAGACTGCTTTAGGGTAGGGGAAGGGAAGGGGGGTCAGAGGCCACTCCAGCACTTCCTGGGTCACCACTTGCTGAAAAGATAAGCGCTCAGGCAAGAGCCAAGCAGTGGACATTGGCTCCCAGTGGAGCAGCAGCCGAAAGGTTCTATAATTGCTTCTACTTCCACTTGGTTCTGTTAATTGCCCTAGATTTTTGGGGATTTTGTCACACAAGCATGCAAACATGCGCACACACACACACACACACACACGCGCACACACACACACACACACATGTACAGAGCAGGGCTCTAGCTGTTAGCTACAGATGGTGGTGGATGGTAATGCTGTTTTTTAATTGGCCTCCCAGAGTAATGGTTTATGCTAGATGTTTCTTTTTTTTCTAATTTCGCTGCAGTGCGCTTCTGGTTGCTATGCCATCAGTCTTACTGGTCGAGCTATCGACCCGTCTGGGAATATTTAGACGCTCAATAACGAAGCGCACACCAAAGCTCACTGATAGAGTTCATATTCATTACCATCAGGTCCACATGGCAAGAGTCAACTCTAATCACCTGGCTTGTGATATGTAGCTTGCTGATGTCAAATTCTACGTATGATAACTCAGGTATTTAGTCAGATATACACTATATGGACAAAAGTATGGAGACATGTATACATTACACCTAGAGGAGCTTTTATGGCATCCCATTCTAAATCCACAGGCATTAATATGGAGTTGGTCCCCGCTTTACATCTATAACAGCTTCCACTCTTCTGAGAAGCTTTCTACAAGATTTTGGAGTGTGTCTGTGGGACTTTTTGCCCATTTCACCTTTTCAGACATTGATGTTGGATGAGAGGGCCTGGCTTGCAATCGCGATTCTAGTTCATCCCAAAGGTGTTTGAGGTTAACATCAGGGCTCTGTGCTGAAGCATTAACATTTCCCTTCACTGGAACTAAGGGCTCTAGGCCAACCCCTGAAAAACAACCCCACAGCATTATACCTCCTCCACCAAACTTTACACTTGGCACAATGTAGACAGACAGGAAACGTTCTCCTGGCGTTCACCAAATGCTGACTGATCCATCAGACTTCCAGTTAGAGAAGCATGATTCATCACTCCACAGAATACATTTCCACTGCTCCAGAGTCCAGTGGCCACACGCTTTAAAAACACTCCATCAGACACTTGGCATTGTGCTTGGTGATGTAAGGCTTGCATGCAGCTGCTCAGCCATGGAAACTCATGCCATGAAACTCCTGGAACACTGTTTTTTTGGGCTGATGTTAAGGCCAGAGGAGGTTTGGAACTCTGCAGTTACTAAGGCAGCACAGCGCTGGCGACTTTTATGCACTTCAGCACTCTGCAACCCGCTCTCTTCACGTGGCCTGACACTTCATGGCTCAGTTGCTGTGGTTCCTAAATGCTTCCACTTTTTAATAATCCCACTCACAGTTGATCACTGAATAACTAGGAGGGAAGAAATTTCGCGAACTGACTTGTTGCAGTGAGCTGTTTAGAACAACCCATTCTTTTACAAGTGTCTATAAAGGCAGACTGCTCATCCTTCATATCAACCAAATAATTAATCAGCATGAAATCACTTACATATATGTGGCATTCTGATGATCATATTCAAGATAATAAATGATAGACCATCTATTAAAAATGAAAATATTTGACTGTTGCAGCCCTTTTTGTTAACTAGTCTGTTTGCGTGATGTGTTGGCAAAGTCTCTACTTGCATTGCCACAGAACTCCGATGTCTCACCGCGAGATATTACACACGGATTCAGAGGCAGAATAAGCAGCTGCTTTGGTGCTGTTTGCGTTGCTGTGGTTATGTTACTGTCAGTCACCACAGTCTAAAACGCCCACATAGTCCTGATCAGGCAGAGTAGAGTAGTTATACTATATTACCTCTATTTTAAGTATGGCTCTTTTTTTTCAAAATCTAACTTTGCTTAATTATTGTCAAGTCACATCTTTAGTATCACGGAAATTAAACTGCCACTTTAACTGAAAACATTTCAGAAATGATCCACCGCTTTGCTCTCCATAAGATCAACAAGTGTAACAGGCATATTCATGCTGTTAAGTGGCCAAGATAAGTCACACAGGTTTTTTGCAATTCTCCTGTAAAAGCACTGAAGCTCTGCAGTGGTTTGAGAGATGTCAGGTTGGTAGAGGTGGCCAAAGCAGACTGTGTTTGGAGGAAAAACAAGCTGCGTCCTTTGTACCAGCCTTTACTCCAGTGGCTGATTCTACTAGCTGTCCAGGCTCTATTAAACAAATGTATGAATGCCTGTTTATGCAGTTGCCTTGAACAGGGCCTACTTTAAACTCTCCTCATTTGCTGACCCGGAGGGAACTCCAGGTTCAAAGAGACACCCATTAAAAAAAGCAAGCATTCCAACTTGTGTGCATATCTGTATCTTTCCACTTTACTAGATGCACCTGATCCAACCTGACTAATCTCCGGTGATGCGATGTAGCAGAAATATTCAGCAGTATAATGACAAGAACAACGATTCAATGGCATGATAACCACAAAACAACAAATTAATGAGCATTATCATAATGGTAAATCGTTACTCATTTATATAAGATTAAATTCCTCTAGGACCTGTATATTGATTGATTATCTGCAATTTATACAGAGGCCTGGCTGAGTGTGGTTCCGCCCATACATATTTCAGCACCTCAATCAATAAAAAGCTATCATTTGGAATGCATAGTGGGGAACTAATTAAAGCCTAATTTTGGATTTCTCAACAGAAATACAGCTTTCTTTTCATTTGACTGGGTAAAGAAAACTGCCCAGGCAATCTTCTGGTTGCCAATAAAAATAGGGCACTTATATCAATGAGTGCTGCAGCCGCGACACTGAAGCTGACTCTTCACACATGATCACAGTGCTGGATTACACTTAAAAATCTTTGCCTGTTCTGATGTTTGTATGATAGCTTTTTTATGTGCCTCAAAATTGTAGTGAATTTCAAGAAAATACAATGATTCACTACTTTCAATAGCAGTGATAGCAGATCACAGTTGAAAGGCTGCAAATTCACTCTATAAATTGACCTTCACTGGTATTGTATCTTTCTCTTAACATCCTTTTTGATGAATGGTCCTGGGCCACATGACCTTCAAGGTTGGTTTTTATTTACTGTGTGCTGTGCTGGTACGAGTGGATCAGACACAGCAGTGTTGCCTGAGTTTTTAAACACCTCAGTGTCACTGCTGGACTGAGAATAGTTCACCAACCAAAAATATCCAGCCAACAGCGTCCTGTGCGTCTGGTGACCACTGATGAAGGACTAGAGCATGACCAACACAAAACATGCAGCAACAGATGAACTACTGTCTCTGAATTAACATCTACAAGGGGGACTAACAAAGCAGGAGTGCCTCACAGAGTGGACAGTAAGTGGACAGAATGTTTACAAACTGTGTCTGATCCACTCATGCCAGTACAACACACACTAACACACCACTACCATGTCAGTGTCAGTGCAGTGCTGAGAATGATTCACCACCTATATAATACCTGCCTTGTGATAGTCCATTGAAGAACAAGGTGAAAGGGGGCTAGATGGACTACAGTCTGTAACTGCAGAACTACAAAATGCACCTATTTGGTGAGTGGAGCTGATAAAATGGACAATGAGTGTAGAAACAAGGAGGGGGCTTTATGTTATGGCTAACAGGTGAATGGACAAAGTGCAGTGCAATCATAATACGCAGCAATATAAGCATAATAACAGTATTCTGTCCATATCTCGCAGCCCTAGATTGTTTACGTGTATTGGTAAGCATGCTTACAGCTTGTGAATCAATTCAAAAATTCAGATGAGCTCTTTGGAAATATCATGGCTAGTGTAATTTTTCCGAGACAGACTGGAAGCAAACACCCATGTGTGGGAGGTGGCAGCTTTTCATCTTTAGATCAATGGAGCGAGGGGTCCGGGGTGCAGCGCGTGCCCAGCGGCAGGACGTTTAGAGTGGGAACAAACAGACGGGGTGCTCCCTGCCCTCCTGGAGCGTGCGCTAACTCTGGGCCAGTTGTGGGTGAAACTGTTCTACAGAGCAGGAAATATCATGCAGCTCCATTGATTCATTTGCCTTTAAAATGCAGACATCACAGGGATAAAGCAGTCAAGTCCTGAAGATGGTAAATCTCACTTAAGAAGAAACACACTGAGATGTTTTCTATTGACACTGCGAAGTTTACGAGCAATAATAAAAGCTTGGTTTCACTTTACAGGAATAATTTCTCACATATCAGAGAAATATGGTCAATAAATATTATCTTTTATAATGATGTGAATTTGGTGAACAGTTATCATTGTGCTTACTCGTTCTGCAGGAGGAAAAGCCCTGCTTCGTATTTTCCCCATGTTCTTTCATTTCTTGAAATGTAAACTTTCAGAAAAACAGCCGGAACAGACCTCAGAAGAGTGGTTACAGTTCAGTTCTGTGATAGAGAGGTAAAGGTAAGTGCCCCCCAAAATTTACATATCAGTCTTAAAGGCACAGATTTAACAAAAATCATAGAGACATCATGTATTTTTTTAATGAACTTCAGGAGCACAAAAGCAATATTAGGAAAGTCCAGAATATGAGTCCTTTAAACGTTTTACTACCTTTCACAAAATCACCAGCAGCACTGAAGCAAACGAGTGACATTCAACAGCATCCGCTTCTATTTCAGGCCCAACTTCCATTTTTCAGTGGTCCATTAAGCAGTCCTCTTGAACTGAGTCTTTTATGTTTGCAGCAGGTTTCACATTAACGTCAGTCCGTCTTACAGCAAAGAGCTCTACTGTATGAATAAGTGTGATCACACAATCAGTCAGGCTAAGGCACGAGAGGGATAAAAGCATGACATTAGAAGTGAAGTGTCAAGGCTTTGTTTTATTGGCACAGTACGGACATTTGTTCATACTATTAAAATCACACATAATGTTGAGGGCATTTTTGCCCTGTCCTTCTGTTTTAAGGAGTAAAACTGCTTTGCCATTTTTGCTATGACTATATCTGACTCTGGTGGTCTGCTGGCTCCATTCTGCTTTCTACGGTAGGGTTTTCAAACTCCTTATCCTAAGAGCCAAAGCCCAGCACAGTTTAATGCTTTACTCTACAACACACCTGATTCAACTCATCAGCTATTCTAAAGCACTCAGAGAGTTGAATCAGGTGTGTTAGAGTTTGGAGGGGGGGGGGGAGTACAGCAGCATCTGAGGAATTCTGATCTTGTCCATTTTATCAGCTCCACTTACTCTATAGGCGCACTTTGTAGTTCTACATTTACAGACTGTAGTCCATCTGTTTCTTTGATACTTTGTTAGCCCCCTTTTACCCTGTTCTTCAGGGGTCAGGACCCCCATGGACCTTCACAGAGCAGGTATTATTTGGAGGTGGATCTGACCGTGAAATCAGCCAATTATATGTTGAATTACAATGGGTGGGACTCCACCATAATTGTTTGGAATAAAATCTCTTCACATAATCTTAAAAATTAAAAGTAAGAATGTTTTTGCTTATGTTTTTTTCCTGTAAAGTTACAATTTTGGAGATGCTTGTTTTTCTTTGGACAATGGGCCTCATTCACCAAGCGTTCTTAAGATTTTTTTTTTTTCCCCCCAGATTCTGAGATTCACCAATGTTTTCTTTGGGATTTATTCTCTGGTAAGAAGAGAATCTACACACACTCAAGAGAACAAAGGTGCAAAAAACTCTGTGGTTCAAGAACACTTCATGAAAAAAGAAGAAATTTAAGAAAGACATTAGTAAAATATTGTTAAATAAGACCTAATGACGATTTGTAAGAAGATATCCAGAGCTTTCTAGTGCACCAGCATTAGCTTAGCGCTGTCATACAACTAGAAATCCCATAGGGACAGTTTTATTTATTTATTTATTTTTTTTACACATGCAACCTAGATTGAAGGTTCACCACATGTCATATTTCATGTCGGATTTGTTACACATGTGGAATGTTTTTGTTTCCCCCACTGATATCCAGCAATCTCATCCCAATACTAAAAAAAAAAAAAATCATACCATGATAGGCTGCCAGATCTACTGCAAAAAACAGTGTGGACAACGTTCAGTATGGATCGTCAAAAATCCCAAATTTGCTAGACAAAGAAACTTTGCTAGAACACATTTAAATGAAGCGATTACTAAGCATAATCATTGAATGGTTAAGTAAAGTGTATAAAAATGAATGTCTTCCACACAGAAGTGGTGTAGTTGAAAGAATCCTGGTCTAGACTATGAATGTTCAAGTCATATATTTCACGTAGACACACACACACACATTTGTGGACACAGAAACGCGGAGTAAGCACTTCTGAGCGTAGAGCAGTTGCTATAACAGTCTGCTGGTTATGATTCTTTCTTTTTTAAGTGGATTTTCTCTATTTTCTTCCTCCTTCGGTTTTATTTACTTGTCCTAGAGGCAGGCGTTCTCTTTAACAGCTACAGCCTTGCTCCATGCAGGGTGTGTGTGTAATGTGTACACTTCCTTACATCTTTTCTTCATATATCCACACTTCTCATATTTCTTGTATAAGCCATTTTCTAAGCTTTAGTTCTTCAAGGGTTCTTCTTTCTCATTTCAGAGCATATGAGTGTTTATTTTGCAATACACTGGGGCTTTATTGATTTAACTAAAGACTGTGTGTGTGTGTGTGTGTGTGTGTGTGTGTGTGTGTGTGTGTGTGTGTGTGTGTGTGTGTGTGTGTGTGTGTGAGTGATGGTAGGAATGCATGTTTTATTTTATTGTATGCATTACATGTAAATGTCTGTCTGATACTGTGCACTGTGAGCTCCTGTAACCAAAACCAAAGTCCTTGTATGTGTAAGCAGACCTGGCTTGATTCTGATTCTGATTCTGTTTCTGATTTGAGCAACTAGCAAGAATGGACCTAAAAGGCCAATATCCTACATTTTCACTCTATTGTTCCACTTCTCTTCATCCCTGAGGATTAACAGGCTTTTTTTTGTTACTATGACTTTAAGAATGATATATGTAAGTTACCTATGTTCTTATTGGGAGTCCTCTATTGTGCTCTTTTCAAAAAGCAATCCAGGCTGAAACGTTATGACTTTGGCGCGAATGAGCAGCGCTGAACTCAGGCAGGCTGAATATGAGGATATATGAACATGAGTTATGACATTAGAATGAATTATGCAACAATGAATGAGAAACATACCATTTCTACAGCGCAGTTTCCAAGAATGGACCATATGTTCATGAGGAGTGAACGGTACATTTTTACAAGCCACATCAAAATCTTATTTCCAAAATATAAGGAAAATTCGTCTCGAAGGTGGAAGGAAATTCTTGGAAACTACAATTGTTTTGGGCTGGACTTTTGGAGGTGGAGTGTTTGAAATTTGTTTTCTAGCTTCATAACAATAATGTTAGCTATCTGGCTGCCTTCTGCTTTCGGCAGGGCCCATATCCTACAGTTTTCTTATATTTAATAAGTAATAATATTTGTGTGGTTTTAAACAGCCATGTTTCCCTCTGCATCCGACAGGGAACAGGAAAAACAAACAAACAGCAACTACAACAAAAGCATTTCAAATGCACAAAAGGCGGCACCAAATGTGTGTATGTGCCTTCGCCTTCCAGCACTTTCTGTACAGCCTCTGAAAATCCACCCCAAAGCAGTTTTTCAAAAGCTTCTCCCACCTTAAAAATATGTCATCACAAGGAGATTATCTGATGTCGCCTTGCCCTCCTATGATGATATAGAGCATTTTCTCATCTTTATGCAACACCATGGGATCCTTTACCCAGCCTGACGTGAAGAGCCGGTGGACTTCTGTGCTTTAAATGCTTTTAGAGACGTTCCAGAATGGTGGGGGGGGGATTTGGTCCCAGATATGGCGGCCTCAACAGAAAACTCATGTGACTGAAACCTGAGGATATGGCCAGGATCCACCAGTAGGTCCAAACTTCTTTTATACTTCTACAACCTAAGAATAACTTCTATAACCTAAGTATAACTCAATTTTCCAACTGTCATTGCTTTCTATGTAATTACTGATTACTGAAAATAGCCTTAGGATATATTAGGCCTGGATTTCAAGTTGTTAAGGGAACAATTAAAAAAAATAAATAAATAAGAACAATATGCAGCAAAAGAGAGAGAGATTTTCACAACCAGGATTCTTTACTAAAGGTAGTGCCTCCATTGGCTCAAACAACCTTTTGCACGCATACATGGTTCTTTGCATGGTTAAACGGTTCTTCTCTATAAAAATAAAACTGTTCTAAATGGTTCTTTAAAGAACCTGTTTAAAAGCGGGATTCACTATTATTACAAGTCAAAGGACTTTTTTCTGTATTACATAGAAGCATGTTTGCTGAAATTTAAAGTATGCATTATCATCATACAAACTGCCAAATAATCACTACATATTCATTGATGAAGTAAAGTGAACATCAGAATCAATTTTTAATCAAGTTTGATAAACTTGATCAATTAATCGCAACAGCCCTATAACAAACCGTCAAAGACACTGCAGATCTGGCAAAAGCAGAAAAACCCAGAATGTTCAAGTGGTCTAAAGCACTGTTTTAGAGGGACGATGTCCAAAGAGCAGACAATGGCTACATCCCAGAGCAGGGAACAGAATAGAGAAGGAAAATGTGGGGCCATAAAAGAATATTAAGAATATCAAGCTCTATTATGAGGATAAATGTTTCCCAAAAGTAAGCTGGGAAATATAGTCCCAGCCCACAGCGACTGGCCACTGCACCTAGAGTACACTTTAAAAGTAATGAGAGCAATGAAGAACTGCATAAGACTCAGAGAGAAAGAGAGAGCAATTACCTTTCTGTCAAGTGCCAGAGCAGAGCTGGGACAACACAGTCCCCCCATAAAGAGCCAACGTTTACTAGGACAACATTGCTCATGAGTTATGGAGTAAACAGCAGGGAAAACTGAGTGAAACAGACACTCTGGTCTCAATGGCCTCTACTCAGTAGAGCTGCACATGATCAAAACTGACAGCAACATTCCTCCGCATTTTCTAATTTTTACAATTTTTATAATAAGATTTAACCAAAAATGCCTGATTAGCAGTTTAATATTTCAACACCAATATGATCAATAATATCATTAATAGCAATAAAAAAGAAGACAGCAATGATGATAACTGCAATCAAAGTCAACGGTGGCTCCATTAAGTATTTGAACACTTTAATCTTGTAACCACTGGTAAACTTTGATGAATACTACTCCAAAAATGTTTAACAAAATAAACTTTTTTGCTGTGAAAAACACTTTGCACATCTAACTGATCACATCAAAACTGGGTGGAGAAAACCTGGAGAAGAATTCCAACCAGACTGCACTAAGACTACTGTAAAACATCACAATCAGGGCCCGTTTTTCTTACAGTGCTGTCGTGGAGCTGTTGGCATAGAACTGATGGATCATAAACTCAAAGGCATTCTGGATGCAAACCTGCAAGAAAAATGCTCAAACAGTAATGATCTGAAACTCACCAGCCATGTTTTACAAGAATGTTATACTAAAAAGAAAATTACACTTTCAGAATGTGTTAAAAATAAAACACAATAAACTTAACACAGTTTTAAGTGTGGCCTAAATGTCACTTTTTGGGTCCAGTGTAAATTATAACCCTCCATCCATCCATCCATTTTCTAAGCCGCTTCTCCGTCAGGGTCGTGGGGGGATGCTGGAGCCTATATAAATTATAACCGTTAACTGAAATTGAATCATTTGGTTGATTAGTAAGTATACATAAACAGCAGCTGAAGATCAGACATGCAATATTGGTAGATTTGGCAGTTCTGTGCTGGTGCATGAAATCGTATGACTGGGCTTTCACCAGCACCTGAATGATTTGGGCATGTTTTATGTAAAAATTCAATGTATTCGGAGCTCCTGAGAGCCACAACCATCTAAGCATTAGCTCTATCATCAGAAGATCATGAGTTCAATCCTTGGTGATGCTACAGCCGTCCATGGCTGGGAGTCGAAGAGCCACAATTAACCTCGCTCTCTGGTGGGTAGGCTGCCCCCCACCCCATCATCATCATTCAACGTGATGCTTGTCAGTTCAGGTGTCTGTTAGCTGAATTAACAGATCTGGAGGTTGGCGCTCTCCACCGAGCGCATTCAGCTGTCCACTGACGTGTGAGCGGCAGTTTGAAAAGATACAGCGGTTCTTCACAGGTCTCGGAGAAGCCTGTGTTAGCCTTCGCCTTCCTAGCGCTCATGGTATTGTGTTATTGGGGGAGTCCTAACTAGTGGGTGGAATTGGAAAGGACTAAATAGGGGGGGGGGGGGGGGGATAAAGAATAATAATAATAAGCTAAAGACAGCTAAAGTCCATCAACCAGTTGCACTCAAATCACCACTTATTTCAATGTTGCTGACATTTTTTGTCACGCCAGTTTCTCGAATCAGATGTGGAAACGTTTGTATATCATTTTGGAAGTTCTAACTTCTCATTTCTTTTTGCAGCTTTGATGGAAGAGAGCCAGTGCATCTCTCCATCTATATTACATACCATTTCCATTCGTCTACAGCTTAAATATCTGAAATATTACACGAAATCAAACTTTTAGACTTCACTCTTAAAAAAGATGGTTCTTTCAGAGTTCTTCAGTAAAGAAAATGGCTCTATAAAGAACCATGGAAACTCAAAGAACCTGTTCATGGTTCTTTATATAACCATTTTCTTTACAAAAGAACCATTGAAGAACCTTCTTTTTAAGAGTGTTGTTTTTCCACACAATGTCACTGTGAGAATTTCTTACTAATCAGAACTTCTTACAAATCAAACAGCCACGCAGACACGTAAAAGGCCACATTCACCACTTTTTCCTAGTGCATGGCATATATAACTAGTCAGAATCTCTCATTTTAGCTCCACAGGGAAAGTAAGGAGGATCTTGACGTCAGAGGAAAGCTCAAAAACAGAAGACCACTCAAATGCTACTGTGAACATGGTGCTTTATGAAGCCGGATTAAAAGGTGAGTCATATCTGAATGGAAAATGGATCTTTACAGAGAAAGAAAAAAAAAAAACGACAGGCAGCGTTTTAAGTCTAAGAAAGGGAGGTTCCACCAAGCTCTACTAAAAACAGAACCATTGCATCAGAGCATCAGACAGTTTTGACAAGGCTCAACCTTTGTGTTTCCCGGTGTTTGGACATGGATATCAGAACGGCGGCGCAGGATTCAGACCGTGCGGGGAGGCTGAGTGACAGACAGAGTGAAAGTTGGCCTTGCGCCCCGCTGGCAGGGTGCCGATTCATCCGGTCTGAATTTTTATTTTTCTTCCTTTTAACAAAAGCAAAAAAAAAAAAAGGTCAAACTGATCTTGACTCAATGCTGCATTGTATCAAATAACCTTCAGAGAGGAGAAGAGGCCTATAGGGGAGATGGTAAAAACACATTTCAGATAAAGCGCAGCCCAGCGTGAGGACACGTGGGCAGATATTATCAGCTCTTAACCCACGGCCACATTGATTCAGCCACTTTTTTCCTCTGTGAAGCTGTGTGAAAGTGTGTGTGTGTGTGTGTTAAGGGGAGATGATATTTTGTATCCTTTACAGCAAACCCCATCCTCACAATCTGAAACTAGCCAATTTCCTTTCATCAGTCAGTTATTTCTCTTCTATTTCTAGCAAGAGATCATAGTGTTCCACACAGAAAGGATCCTGGTCACCCGGCCGGGGAATCGAACCCAGACCCTTCTTGCTTATATATATGTTGGTACACCTGTTCAATTGCTTGTTAACACAAATAGTTAATCAGCCAGTCACATGGCCGCAACTCAATGCATTTAGGCATGTAGAGGTGGTCAAGACAACTTGCTGAAGTGCAGACCGAGCGTCAGAATGAGAAAGAAAGGTGATTTTAAGTGACTTTGAACGTGGCGTGGTTGTTGGTTCCAGACGGGCTTGTCTGAGTATTTCAGAAACTGCTGATCTACTGGGATTTTCACGCTCAACCATCTCTAGGGTTTACAGAGAACGGTCCGAAAAAGAGAATATATCCAGTGAGCGGTCAGTTGTGTGGATGAAAATGCCTTGTTGATGTGAGAGGTCAGAGGAGAATGGGCAGACTGGTTCCAGATGATAGAAAGGCAACAGGAACTCAAATAACCAACCAAAATCTCTGAGGAATGTTTCCAACACCTTGTTGAAAGTATGTCACGGAGAATTAAGGCAGTTCTGAAGGCAAAAGGGGGTCCAAGGTACCTAATAAAGTGGCCGGTAAGTGTATATCATATGGTTGTTTATATGGTATATAGAATGAACCATATGTTTTGAAGGTTACGTACCAAATACAACACATCACATCAATCACAGTGTAAGTAACCATGCATCTAGGCCTGTCATGATCATGAATCACTGTATAATATTAAAGTACTATGAACTATTAAAGTACTAGCCTAAATTGGCTGAACATGGCTCATTAGCTATTAAGCTTTCAAGCTGTCGACATTTAGCAGGTCCTGACTGAAAACAAACAGCTCGAGCTCAGATAAACAAACATAACTCACCACTGCCCTCTAAATGTTTTATAGCACCAGAGTTTAGAACATTTGTTGTTTTTGTAAGACCCATTTTCTGCTTTCGTATATTTACATTCGTTTGCTTCCTATGAAAGACGTACCTGACTCTTTTTGATGTGATGAAAACATGATTCTGAAAGCTAACAACCGTTGAAAATAATTGGAGTTGGCTTACATAATTGTAATCAGACCAAATAACTGCGTTCAATTATTTCCATAATAGCTGTGACAGGTCTCTACGTGCATCAGCTCTGTAAAATAACCACTTCAGGGGGGAATATCAGCTCTTTTTTTCCTCCTTTTCTAATGAAACAGTTTAATAGCAGGTTTATAACTTGACAGCACAAACAGCAGACCTCTTTTATTTTTAGTGCTGCGTGCGTCAGAGTAGAGTAGCCCCCACATGCTGTTAAACAAAGCGATATAGCTTATTTGTGACTACTAGATCACCAAGATTACAAATGAGAAAATTATGATTTTAAATATAGTTTAAAACACTACAGGAAATGGGTTTTGTGTGATTTGAACCACCATGGAGTTTACGCTTGAGTCACACACGCAAGGTTTAAAAAAAAAAAAAAAGAAAAAGTAAACAAGCAAAAAAGTAACTAAAACAAAAAAATGCAGCAGGTCGAAAGAGTTCATGTATTGATGGATGCAAGAGCAAATCTGGAGTGAAATAAACACTGATTAAAATGGACATATACACAAGTCCACTTCAGCACGTCAGAAACAGAATCTAGAACTGATCTAGAGGATCTCATAAGCCTGAGACTTTCAGTAGTTAAAGGCTTTCTGTTTGTCTTTTGGAAGGTTGCTGGTCTTATCTTATCTGTGAAAAACTATGCATGTTTTTTATTGCTCAGTTAAATATCGCTGCTGTCAGAACAAAACCTTATATCTTCAAAATGGTAACTTTACAGGAGAAGGAAAAAACCTGCTTTTCTTTCAATGTAAGTCAATGGAACCAGACTTTTTTCCAAGTCATTTTGGGTTGTTTCTTTTGGTCCATTCTTCATGAAATTTACACACAATGTAAACAACAACAGGCATTTTCACAATATGTCAAAAACTGAAAAATGTCAAAAATGGAGATACGAGGTATCTCAACAGCGATATGTTCTTAGCATTCTACCCAAAGATGAAGACTCAAGTAGCAAGTTAAATGACTTGCAACTTGACTTGGAACTCAATACTTAAGACTTTTTAGCCTGTGAAAAAAAACAAGAACAAAAAGATGATGATTCAAAACGCCAGCCTAAATGCGGTAAATGAATAAAACCAATAAATCATTTCCTACTTTATGTGTGACACTGCCTGTCAGGTTTGCCGCAGTCAGGCACAGCCCTTATTGCAATGCTGCTCTCCTGCAGCTCCTGCTGGTTCAATACAATTTCAAATAATGAGCCTTACATTATAGACGAACCTTCAGTCTGATGGAATGTAGTGCTGTATGCAGTAAATGCAGTGTTTAGAGGAAACAGGCAAAACAACATGAAACGGTTGGCTAGCATGTTGTTCGCAAAGCAAATATGTTAGCTAGCTGAAGTTTTAGTAAATTATGCTAGTGTGGCAAGCGCCCATCCCCAGGGCCCAAACGACGGCTGCGAGAGCCGGCAGGAGGCGGGGCCCAAACTCTGAGACCAGATGAATTCTAGAGAAGACAAAGGAGTGGGGGGTGGCATGCAAGTCTAGAGCCCTGCCTCCTGGGCACTGCCTCTGGTCCCGCCTTTGTGCCTCTCTTGGCCATCGTTGAAGTCCTGTCTCTGGCGGCAGTCCTCCTCCTCCTTCTATCATTAACATCTCTCGGCACTGGTCAGGATTCAGATCCTGCCCTCCCTCCGGCTCTCGGGGCCCGGGGACGGGCCCAGGGCACAGCTAGATAGCTGGCATACTTGCTATTCAAACCACAGGCTAACCAACCATTCAAGTTGTTTTGCCTCTTTGCTTTAAACACCACATTTACTGCATGTAGTGCTTCAGTTCAGTCCAGAATGACAGTTTTTCTATAATGAAAGGCTCGTTATTTGAAGCCACATCAAACCTGTTAGGTTTGTGGTAGGTTTTACTTTTGTGTAATGCAATGCCTGCAGCAAATTACTACAGATTGAAGACTCACGCCCCAGTGACTCCAGACTCAGTTTTGAATGAAGCAAATCTCTTTTCTTCCTTTTTTTTTATATATATATAAAAACTTGATCACATAATAAACTGTGAAGCTAATCAATAAATGATTTGATTTCCAATGTATACAACAACGCTGCCTAGAACAGTAAATGTCCTGCTCAGAGAGTGAGTTACCTCTAAGGTACACGGAGCTGCTCGGGGAGAGAGAGATGTTTTAAGTCAAGCAATGGGCCACTAAACCAAGGGAGCGGATATAAGACCAGTAAAGGTGTATTACTCCTGTGTCTGCTTACACACACAGGCCACAGAGCCGGTCGCATTGGTGATTTACTGCGGCACTTGGCCTCTTCTGACCCTGAGGCTGTAAAACGTCTCAATACAGCATAGACACTATCACATCTCCACTGCAATACTCCAGCTCAAGTTTTTCAGTCTAATCTCTATGTGCAGCATCTGGATCAGACTATTGATCACTGCAGACAATACTGTCAGTGCATTTCCTGGAAGTCCACATTCAAAGATTTTCAAATGAACTGTTCTCACTAAATGGTTTGTGTGATTTCAATATTTCCTCCTTGCTCAAACCATCTCTGCAAGTGTAGCCATGCAAAACGCAACACAGGTTCATTATAGTGGTTACGGTAGTTGTAGTCCATCAGGTAACTTGAACACTATAAAATGGCACAAAATGTTTGCAAATAAAGGACTTCATTGCATGCAGAATGCTCAAATGTCATTTAGTTTGGGATATGAAACCAGCAACAATTTAGGATTTACATCCTACTCCCTGTGCTATCTTTTGCTTACATGATTGATTTTTTAGAATAACCGATTTAAAAAAGTCATACATTAAAAACACAGAGTCTCGCCTTTTGGTAATAAACTGTTTCTCCTCCTGTTTAGAAATCATGACCTCCTGCTGGTGTAGATTTTTTCTTTCTCAATGATGCAGAAAAACACAACTTGGTGCCAATAGCGCCCCCTTGTGGAGAACATATCTGTACATCAAAAAAAAAAAAAAAACAGATATTCAAACCTTTTAGATTCCCCTTTTCTTTTTTTCACTGTTAAAATCACAGATTGTTCCAGTTTATTGGGATTAACACCTTTGAAAAGTATTATTAAAGATTTCTTTTAAAAGTGCTAGAACATTTTCATTCCTGCTACATCATTTGCAACTTTTCTAGTAGCAGCAACACACTGATTACAATGACTACCTCAATTCTTCCCTGTGAAAAAATAGTGTCATCTCTGAAACAATGAAGTATACAGTAAAGCGCTCATGTATTTTTAAAGATCAAGCTATACGATTCCATTTTTTGTTTACTCCCCCAGTTCAGCATCTTCCCAGTGTCTTCTATTGAGAGTGTTGCAAGCCAACAAGTTTTCTGTTCTTCACTAAGAACAGAGAACACAGTGAAATTGCCCATGTTAATCAATATGTGCCACAGATGTGGCTAACAGAGACTAGCAACATGATTTCTTTAAGCATCCAGTAAAATAACTATAATTCCAAAGGATCTGGGAAAGAATGAGAGACCTACAGTAAGAGAGAAGAAAAGAATGTATGCTGACCCTAAAACGTCTCTCCCATGTTCTCCCTCGCTCTGACGGCATCTGTCAGTGCAGGCATGCAACGTGCAGCCCCAAAGGTGGCAAACTGCATACGCGCAGCGTCACCCCCTCAGAGCTGACTACACACATGCAGACACACACTGAGTAGAGTGTGTTTTCCTGTCCATTTGAATGTGCTCCACCACCGTGGCCTCCTCGGCACCCTCAGCAGCTGCGTGTCTCTACTGTTAGTCTGAATTCTTTCTGACGTGGCGAATCCGCCACCGCAGCCTGTGAGGGGTGATTAACCCAGGGGTGTGTGTAGATAATGATAAAAAAAAAGGGGAGGAAAGAAAAGAAAGGGCAAGTGGAGATAAGAAGATGACACATTTTCACTTTTTTCCCAACACTGAAACCCTAAATATTGCCTGACACTGCCACTAATCCATGACTGTTATCTTTAAAAATGAGCTATTTTTACTAAAACACTTCACATAAAGAGCCCATATTCACAGAAAACTGAATTTCCCTCATTTTCCTGAAACAAAGGAGTTTGATGTAGTTTGTAAACACTGGAAGTTTCAAAATGTACCATTCATTATTCAGTTCATACAGTCTATAAATGGAAACTAAACTGCATGTCGAATGTATTGTTTCTGTGATGTCACAAATACCAACACACTGACATACACCTGCCTAGTTGGCGCTCTAGTTCTCTCTTTTTTTTCTTTTAGTGAACAGAGGATTAACAAAGTAAAAATTCCATTGTACAGTGTAACCACCTGTTTGTGCATATCAACTCTTGAATCTTGAATGGATCCGTCTTAAAGGCACCTCTTAAAAAACAGCCTGTTTGATTATTAGGGAGACAGAGAGATGTTGGAAAATGGTCATATAAAAACACAAACCCCACATAAAGGTTATAAAATGGGCCTTGAGGGGAAAAATAATAAGGTAACTGTAGGACATGGGCTATTTTAAAGGGTCTTTTCAATCCTAAAACTGGAATTTAAGGTTCATATATTTAAGGTAATATTCTATAGTGCAGCTTTGTATCCCTCAGCTTCTTTGGTTTGACAGAAGTCATGATTTTGCATTCTTTTTAATGTACTCTCACTACAATACCCAGCATCCATTATGCAAATATGCCACAGAGCCACTGGGAATAACCCCCACTCACCCCGACAGTAATTAAGAAATCCGGGCTGCTAGCATAGATACTGAGCAAGAGGCTAACAAATACAGGCATGACACTTCCTAGTTGTAACATCAGCTACATGCCTTCATCCCATTAGCCTGCTATCAGGATAAAACCTCAAGAATTCCCGGCAAAACAGTTGTAGTTTCTCTAAACTTCCACCCATCTTCAACCTGTATCATCAGAAGGGAGATTTCTGAGTCTTTAAACCAGAAACTCTCTCTCTAGACACAGCTGCTCCTTCACAGGAGACGAGCAGGCAAGTTTACAAAAGATGCACCAACCGCTGAGCTTCTTATTTCGGTCAGTTTCCCTTTAAGATTTATGTTGTTCTGCAAGCAGGATATGGTTGTTATAAAATTGAAGTAGATGCTTTTGTCCTGCAATATCATATACAGCATTTCTACCTTTCTTTTATTACTATTTTATTACATTTTCCCATCACAAGGATAAAAAGCTTCCAGGGTTAACAATATAAATGCTGCATGGTATGAAGATGTGGGCCTCCTATACGTATACATACATGTAGGACATTTAAGATTCCTTAAAGTTGCAAAGAAAATATACTATGCTATAGGAAGAAAAAAAGTAAAAAAAAAAAAAAAGTCTTAAAAAGGTAGTTATGGTGTAAGTCATATTATGTTAATTTCCCCAAATGTACCCACTTTGCTTTAACCCCACATCTCAGTGGAAGGAACACCTCACTTTGATCATATTAATAAGATGCTTTCATCAGAATATTTAAGACACATTAATCCAGCATTTTCTGATCATATCAGCCAGAGACCAATACTGGGATTCATATCAGTGCCATCGAAAGTATAGCGCTACACTATATTGGCAAAAGTATTCACTCACCCATCCAAACCAAGCCCCTAGGCCTGCAGACCGCTTCTACAGACATTAGTGAAAGAATGGGTCGCTCTCAGGAGCTCAGTGAATTCCAGCATTGTACCGTTATAGGATGCCACCTGTGAACAAGTCCAGTCGTGAAATTTCCTCACTACTAAATATTCCACAGTCAACTGGCAGTGGTATTATAAAAAAGAGGAAGTGATTGGGAATGACAGCAACTCAGCCACAAAGTGATCGGCCACATAAAATGACAGAGCGGGGTCAGCGGATGCTGAGGCTCATAGTGCGCAGAGGTCACCAACTTTCTGCAGAGTCAATCACTACAGACCTCCAAACGTCATGTGGCCTTCAGATTAGCTCAAGAACAGTGTAGAGAGCTTCATGGAATGGGTTTCCGTGGCCGAGCAGCTGCATCTAATGCAGTGGTGTAAAGAGACATGTTGGATGCGTCTGGGTTTGGTGGTTGCCAAGAGAACGGTTCTTGTCTGATTGCATTGTGCCAAGTGTAAAGTTGGGTGGAGGGGGGATTATGGTGTGGGGTTGTTTTTCAGGATTTGGACTCAGCCCGTTAGTTCCACTGAAAGGAACTCTTAATGCTTCAGCAGACCAAGAGATTTTGGACAATTTCACGCTACCAACTTTATGGGAACAGTTTGGGGATGCCCTCTTCCTGTTCCAACATGACTGCGCACCAATGCACAAAGCAAGGTCCATAAAGACATGGATGAGCGAGTTTGGTGTGGAAGAACTTGACTGGCCTGCACAGAGTCCTGACCTCAACCCGATAGAACACCTTTGGTATGAATTAAAGCGAACAGTGAAGTGTTCCCTCCACTGAGATGTGGTTAAAGCAAAGTGGGTACATTTGGGGAAATTAACATAACGACCTCACAAATGTGCTTCTGGAAGAATGGTCAAAAATTCCCACAAACACACACCTAAAGCTTTTGGAAAGCCTTCCTAGAAGAGTTGAAGCTGTTATAGCTGCAAAGGGTGGGCTGGCACCATATTAAACCCTATGGATTAAGAATGGGATGTCACTCAAGTTCATATGCATGTGAAGGCAGATGAGCGAATACTTTTATAAATATAGTGTATCATATCATGATATCTTACCAAGCTTTCTCCCCCGGTTACAGCATCTAGTATGTTTCTCTTGATGTAGAGACAAATTTCAGATATTCTTGTACTACAGGCCACAGGGTATAGTGAACAGATCAAGCATGAGCCAGACTCACATTTATGAGGCATGAACCCCCCCCCCTAGTAGCAATAAATATTTGAAAGGCTTCCTCTGTGCACATGTACGGGATAAAATGTGCAGGCAAAGCAGAGCAGCTATGGTTAGTCTCGCGTAAAGGTTTATAACATTTAGCAGGTAAAGCTGTTAACCTGGCAAATCTTTAATACTGCAATGCCTCACCATTATATATATCACCACCGTAAGCACGAGAAAAGGGCTTCATTCAAATAGTGAATTTCCAAATCCGATTTTTTCAACCATGTTTTACAGTCATAAGTGAAACCACACACTTTTCCAGATCCATAAGGCTTACAGCCATACAGATCAAAACATGTCTTAAATAAAGAGTTGATCTGCTGAGTATGTGTAGGTGCAATATGTTGCATGTGTGACCAAACATGTCAGGAAACACTGTAGAAAATATAGCATTTTATCAACATCAGCATTTTATCAACTTCACAGGCTTGTGGGACTATATCATGTTATATAACACATGGCAACGGCTCACATCGTGTAAGTAGTAAAACTCGCTTGTATATGAATGAACAAACCCTGTTATTTACCACCATATTTGCTCAATAAATCTGCCGCTGTGTTTTATGAATCTGGCTCTTTGAGTGGGAGATAATTACAATGGTTGTTAAAAAAAACATGTAGGTTATTCAAAACATGTAGTCTGAGATAATTACAGTTGGGTTTTAGTTGATATTATAAACAATTAGAACTGCTGTCACCTGCTTTCCATCAGAGTTTAGAACTAGCTTAAACTCTGCATATTATTCTATTAGTCTGAGACATTAAACCAGCTTAAATTACCAACTGAACCACCAAAACAACCAACAGTTGGTGAGGGATATGACTTGCTTTCCTGTAATTAAATTGCAAGTGTTAGTTTAAAAAAACCTCTGAATAATTCTATTCAATTTGACGTAAACAAAGTAATTCAATGTGGTCTGATGTGAAATAGTACATTTAAATGTCTAAATGGTGGTGATAGGAACCAGGGGTCAGAATGTCATTTAGCCATTTTATTTATTATCCATATCCACCAGTGAACCTGCACATGTCTTCTAAGTTTATTTAAGAAATGTTGATAATGAAAAAAATATAGTAAATCTCAAAAAGTAAGTTATCTTTGGGTACTATTTAGACACATGTTGCCCTGCATGCACCTCTCCCTTATGAAAGTATAAAAATATATGTTTTATGCCAAAACTTTTTCTGATAGCTATCGCTAAACATTGAGTGTATCTACATGCAGTAAATAATCTGATAATTGCAGAAAATCAGATTTTGTCAGTAATCTGATCAATGAATTTACATGCATTGAGTAATCAGATAATGGGAAACTCCAGGTCTACATGAGTCAGACAGCAATTAGATTTCTGCTTTGCCACCAACCAATAAACTAACAGAAGAAGGTGTGACGTAAATGTAACATAAAATTCTAACTTCATGTTTTTTTTTAAATATGTTGGTACCGCCGTCTGTTTTTGCACACAAACAGAGAAATCCGAAAGAAATCAGAGTAATAGTTTACATGCAATGAGAAATCTGATTACTGAGCTAAAATCCAGCCTCTTTGTTAGATTTATTAATTGGATTTCTAGATCAGAGTATGGTGTTTGTGATCATTTGAATAATCAGATTACTGTAGAAATCTGACTATGATCAGACTGAGTGCTTGTAAATGCACTCAGGCATCAGGTAATGTATGCATAACCATGTTGTGATGTAATTCTGCAAGGCAGCTCTTAGAGGCATTAAATGCTTCAGCCGTCTGGTTCCTATCACCAGCACTGTGAACAATTATGACTCGACACATTTCTTGAGGATGGCACAACCAATCCGAGTGTCTTTGTTTACATCTTGTTGATTGAATTATGCAGATCTTTTGAAAAAAGTGTGGGACTCCTCTTCAAGGCCAGTAACTACTCTGCATGTCTGCAATTTATACCAGGTTTTAACTGAGTCGCTGTTTGTTATGTATGTAATGTGCTACTACAGGATATTAAGATTTCCTAAAGCAGTAAGTTGGGAAAAATTGTATCGTATATGTACTTCTTGAATTTCCCCTTCCTAAAAAGGTAGTCGATCTTTGACATAAGACAAAGCACACAAACCTCCTTAAAACCACTAAGAAGGCAATTTTATGATGATTTATGAATACAGCTTGTATGATGTTGATTAGTAGGAATAGTTGGTTAATACTGTTTCTTGTATTGGCCTTTCATCTTGACTAGATTTTAGGTAGGTAGACAATAATATTTAACTAAACTATGGCTTAACGGATAAAGTGCTGTCCTAAAAATAGGTTTAAAAAACCTTTCAAAACATCTAGTCAGACACTTTTATTGCAGTACTTAACTAGAAGGTCACTTCCTGTTATACAACCTCTCTTCCTCTCCCTTGGGAAAAAAGAAAGGATTGTCACAGAAGGGGTACATCCTCCCATGATGCACTGCAATAGCAGGCGTTCTCTAATCCGCTCTGGCTAGAAGTCGCCCTGTGGCAGTTGTCTAGCCAAATGCTAATCATGTGATATAGATCACCAAACTGATCTAGCCATTTTCCAATCCTATCCCCGGCTTCCAGCGCAACCCCCCTGTGGCCTGCGGGTCAATAGATACATATGAAAAACACTGTCTTCAGACACAGCGTCCAATTAGAGCAGATTAACCCGCCGTGATCCAGCCATGAAGTTAATTATGAACTAAACAGCATTACTTGCTTCCCTGCCGGTGTATGTTCATCACGCTAGCCCCCCCCCGTTCAGCTCAGTGGGATCAATCAATAGGCACCCACATCCTGAGGCGCATCCTGTGGAGGGGAAAAGGAGTTTGTCTGCGGCCTAAAGGTCAGTCTCTGGGGAGTGATCTTTTCATAAACACTCCCACTCTGGTTCTGTGCTGTTTCCAATGCGCGTTTGACATCTGAATGATACAGCGCAAATCATTTGGCCAGATAAGCCATATAAGGCAAATGAAGAAGTGTCACATTCAAGAGCCATTTGCACTAAATTGAAGAACGCTTCATATCGAAAGGTAGTGAAAGGGGTTATAATGAATTCTTTGCCCTGTGTGTTGTAAACAAACAAGGACATGAGACATTTTCTAGGTTATTCTAAAGTGAAAACAATCCTGGGAATCCTGAGAATCTAATGGCATCTCATAGTACACCTGCAAACTGGACAAACATGTGCCCTAACTGATCTACTATACACCAGACTGCAATGCAAACCAGACAAAAACAACCTAATTACAGTCACCAACTTGTCACAAATCATCAACATATTTGCATATAAATGCACGTAGATGAACTGTCACAACTGCATTTTAGGTGCATTATATATTTTTATGTTTTTAAGTGAAATATGCAATATTCTAAGTCAGTCAGCAGCTAGGCAGCCAGTTAATAGCTCATCCTCAACCTGCAGACTGTTTGTTTTTTTGCCAAATGCAGGGTAGAACCTCTTGGATTCCACAGTGCTGGCTAGTTTTAAGGTAGTCTTTGGGCAGCCTAGACACCAGATTAGTGAGTTTGTCACAATAATAATCCAGGCAAAAGTCTCGGCTGGTACGAAGCTGTATTTTTCTGGTTGTTATGTAGACCTGAGAGGATTAGCCAAACTCAATGTTAGTTCTTTATAACTGCATTATAATGTTAGATTCCATTATCTTACTGGAGGGTCACTGGTACTTGTAGCCCATGATATGATGTGTCTAACTTTATAGCTGAATAGATCATTTCCAACTAGACAATCATGTTATCTGTGCAACAATTATTTAATTATTTTTATTTGGCTAACATGAGCCAACCAAATGTGTTAAACATTGTGTAATTTTGTTTCCACCTATTAATACATAGTCAATGTAAAAAAACACAAATTAAAAGGAAAGAAATCTCAGACAATAAACCAACAAAACAATTAAAAATAACTATATATTTTTATTTATATAATCCAGCATGTGTTCTGTTATACAGTCACCCAGTGCTTGGTTATGGAAATTACACAACTTGGGTTGTTTTTTAGCTGCACTATGTATGGCACTAGAGGTAGATTTGTGACACAGCCGACAATTGAGAAGCCATTCATTCATTCCAAGAGCAAAGTTATGCTTAAAAAACAAAGATCTTTCTAAAAGGACCAGCACAGGAGAACATTTATTTAGGGTTTGTATTACTATTAAAATACAAATCCAATGAAATTGTCTAATGTATGTTTCTGATCCCAATGCAAAGGTTTTGGAGAGTGTTTTTCCAAGTACTGCTTGGCCTGAACATCCACCCGTTATTTCTTTAAATACTAATTGCCACAAGAAGACATACAAGAATTTTACTGAGTGATCTCTTCACGTATGCCTAGGAAATTCGATATATACTGTACTGAGTTAATAATTGATGACTGAAGAACCATCTGCTACATTATTCAGTTTGAATGGCTTGAGAATGACACATATATGCGTTTTCTCTATGTCAATGTGTGGTTTCATTATTTATATTAGTATAGACAACATTCATACTATTACAGTCAGAGCTGTGGAGGGAAGCCTAAAGCCAACTGATGGTTACTGAAAGATGCCAACAATGCATGCTGCATACAGTAAATTGTCACCTACTGCTACAGATGCAAGCACTCCCACATATATAGTACTGTGCAAAAGTCAGAAAACACCTTTTTATTTATGTCCAGCTGTCCAGTTTGTCTGATGTAGTGGTAACACCTCTGCCTTCTACGCTGTAGACTGGGGTTCAATTGCCCACCTGGGCAAGCAACCTACACTATATCAATAGTCCTTGGGCAAGACTCCCAATACTATGTTTGCCGACCCATGTAAAAAGATAAACGTAAATCACTCTGGATAATGCTGTGATGTTGAGCTTTGGGTTCTGGAGTAGTTACTCCATTGTTCTGAGAACACCAGCAGCTTCTCTGATTTGTTTAATCAGTGAGGCTTCTCGCCAGCTACATGTCCTTTCAGACTCGTATTGCTGAGCTGTCTTCTCAGAGTGGAAGGACGGACAGAAACACCTGTGCATATTTTGCAAATTTGATGCGAGAGTGGACCTTGATTTTCACTTATCTCTTCAAGGTTTAAGTACTGTTTATGTGATGGTGATCCAAGGGTCGTCAACCAGGTCTAGTATGCTTGTTAAGGAGTCTCATTTTTTATGTATAGTAGTGTTGCTGCAGAGGAATAACCAGGAAACACTGCCCTTTTATTTCAAACAGCAGCAGGGGAACTGCCCAGCCTAGTGCCACCCCAACACAAAGCTGGGAGGACACAACAACAACAAGGAGCATGGACAAGCTACACTAATAACAACACCTGTAACAACACAGCTACAACAAACATTTTGACCCTGGAGTGTGGCGCATACATAGAGCCGCTTAGCTTGGAGACACCCCTTAAGCTCCCCACTGCAGTGTGATCTGTGGAGGATGCCACATTTCTTCTAATGACATTTTGGAAACTCCTGTTTTTTTTTTCTTCACTAATTTCCTTTGACTTTTCCCTTCCTTCCTCAATCGAGTCAATCTTGGTTTCTGACTTTTGCACAGTACTTTACCTCCATAGACAACACAAGACTTGGTACATCCCCATCACATGAAATGTGGATAGTAGATAAGGAGGCACTGACTGGCTTGTGTCATGCTGCATTCCTCTCTAAATAAACCGAAGGTCGGTTTCTCAGCACCAAGGGGGTTGGCTAAGCACCATAGTAATTAGCCCTAATGTGATAAAAAGACAAGCAAATTCCAGGTTAGTCTCCATAGCAGAGGAATGCAGCTCCAACTCTAAGTTCAAGCTTTTCAGTATGCATACCAAAATCTGAATGCTAAAGACTTCTTTAATTAAGAGTAAGCTAACTTCATGAAGTGATGTAAGATAACGCTTCCAGGTATCTGTCAACGGATTCTTCTATGGATACTGATTAACTCCAGGCATAAACTGAAAAAGGACTTTGAATGGATGGAATGCCTTTTTGTGTTCCTGCCCTAGAAACTTTGATCTCTACACTATTGTGCAAATAAATGCAGCGATGATTAGCTTTTTATTGACCAAGGCCAATAACATGTAAAAATGTCCATATCTTTTAAAAAGTTTATTTCTTCTTCATCATGTTCAATTAGAAGGGGATATTACTTAAAAATTCTTAACTGAATTGAGAAACTGCAGAATCAATCCATTAACGCTCTTTGGCGATGTGTCCTTTAGCTCGTTTAAATCTGCCACCGAAGTAGTTGCAGTGCAAGCATGTTTGCATTGTGCGCAATAAAATGTACCAACATGCAGAATCTGAGCTTTACTGTATGATCAATCACTGTATGAAACTTAGTATTGCTATTTTTGCTAGCATTAGCGCGCCTTCAGATTGGTAAATGCTTATTATTGTATGGTTTATGTGATATCACATATGTTTAATAGCATAAAATAATACCAGTTTACAAAAACCAAGAGTGAACTAAACAGTATTGATAATTGAAACTACCACGGATAGAAAACCAAGTGATGAAATGGTAGGAAAACATTTAGCAAACATTTTATACACATATTTTATATCCTTTGAGCAGTTTGCACCGTAACAGTAGATCATAGTGTCAGACTGAATGATGAGGATCAGATGACTGGAATTGACAACAGGCCATTTGGAGAAACAACCAGATAAGAATTAGGGAATTAAGGAATGCAGTGGGATTAAATGACCAGAGCAGCCTCACTTCTGGGGGAACACAAGATTTTTTACTCAGGCTTACTAAACAAACCTCAGTGTCTTTGTCAACACTACCACATATATAAAATCTGCTGCAAAACAAAACATGAAATTGTCACGCTTCCCTCGGACTCCCTTCAGAACTCCATATCCCAGAGGTCTACAGGAGATCATGTGACTAATGAACCTGACTCGCGCTCCTATAGGCACTCTCACTCACCTGAGTTTTAATCTGTTACACCTGCGTCATAAGTCATATGACTAGGAGTCCTTAGTATATAAGCTCCGTCTTTCTGTCTTGGCCTTTGGATAATGTTGCCTGACTTTTCTGACCTGTGTTTTGGACCTTGGACTGTTTTCCGTTTTCGATTTGGCTCACTCTCTGATTTGAGATTAAAACACTCAAATTACGATCTGCTCGCATCTGATTACTGCTGCAGTGTTACAGAAATACTGTCTACTTTAGCACAAAAATTCTACTCAAACCCTAATCGGCACCTAGGTTAGATTCTGGGTCCAACCCGAGGCTGAAAAAACTTCCCCGATGAGGCAACACCAACCAGCTCCATTCAGAGACTGAAAACACCATATTCCTAATTATGGCGCCTGCAAATTCAACACAGTGACAAATAATTACCTTATGTTACTTAGTGGCAAACGACAGCCATCATCAGATCACTAATTAACAAAATAACCTAATTATCATCTATCAAAAATCACAGTTAAATTAAACTCTAATGAATGTATTTATCAACCAATGCCGTCAAACAACCTCTCCAAGGTTTTAAGTCTGGATAACCTTTACATAGACTAATGCATCGTTCATATTCTGGCTTGTTGGACTTTGTTGTGAGACTCCAGCGTGCCAGAATAAAAACTGTTCAAGGTACAGCTGGGATGGAGAATGAAGTATGGAAAAATGCAGGCCAAAATCCACTTCATTTGGGAGATGAGCTGTGAGAAACCAAAGGAGAGCAGTTTGTCCTGTCAGGCTCTGTGGAGATCAATGTGTGACCATTCGGTGACATTCCAGTGGTTTCCAGTTTACAGACAACCATCAAAGCAGCTCACAGCAGTTCTTTAACATTACAATAGCCAGGGCATTGCCACCCCTTCAATGTTACCCATGTGATCTAGCAGGAACAGGCAGAGTGAGCTGCTGAAATGGCTGGGATACCATGACCTATTCACTTATCATTCTCTCTCACTCTCGCTCTTTGTGGAACTTGAGGGTCCCTCGGGGAAAAGCATATATACTGCACTGCAGCCTCTAAAGGTCCTATTTTAAATGCAATCAATGTCTCATTATAATCCACTGCTATACATCTCAGTCCTATTTAGGCTGGAGATTAGAAGGAAAGGGGCTGTAGCCTCACACTACTCTGTCAATATATTGGCAACGGATACATGCAAGAACACGGATGGTCTCCTTCAAGCACATTTATACCCGTTTAGAGGCAGATGCTTGAATGCATAAGCACACCCATGCAATTTGAGAAAAAGATGCTTTACACTGCCCATTATGTCTTCTGTCTGATGTTATTCCGCATGCTAGATATTTAATAGCTTCATTTTCTTCATGCTGAATGTTCTGCACATTAAATATCTTCAATATGATAGGACTTAGGACTTTTAAAGGTCACTGGGGCAGTCAGTGGCAGCAAGGCAAATTTGGCCCATTGATTGTTTTGAAAACACTGTTTAAAATATATTCAGTGGATAAAAATATTAACTATGAGTTGTGCCTGCCCTTTGCATGTAATGTGATTAGATCACATCATAAAGCTGGTTTAGCTCGCTGGTCAATTCAATCAACCAATTTTGAATAATGAAAAAAAATCATATTCTTACTTTGTTGATAAAAATGATAAGAACAGAACAGCTAAAGTGATAAAGGATGGGCATCGTATGCAACTGATCCACTGTTGGTTTAACCTGTACATCATTTGGGATCCACTAAATCAATGATTCATGGGCCATATAAATATTATGTATACATTTATATTTGCATGCCTAGCTGTGTCAATTGGGGGGAGAGTTTCTTTATTGGAGATCATCAGTTCCTAGTCAAGCATTTACAATTTTCCCCTAAATTCCACAAAACGTGGTCTGTGCTTCTGCCACTGAAGGACAGCTCTTCCTGTCCACAGATATGTACACTTGGACCATTTCAGCTAAAGAAAATGTCCACACCGGTTGCTCTGGGATCAAGAGTGAGCTCTTGAGGGCACATTTCAGTCATATGCATCTTTCCATAAGAAACAAAAATCAAAAAGGAGATCTCTTTAATATCTCTGTAAAAAAGATGGTACTTTAGTGAAGGGAATGATTCTATTCTGAACCATTTCTTATATATAGAATAATTTCATACTTAAAGGTTTTTCATTTTCGAGTAATAGTTTTTCAGTGTCATAGTGAAATCCTTCTGCAGACTGATGAAGAATGTGTTGTATTTGGTTCTATATAGAACTGTGTGAAAAAACAAAAAGGGCTCTACTATTGTTATGATGTCAAGCTTGTAACAACAGAAAAACTGGTTTCTGGTGATACGTAGAACCATTTTGAAAAAGGTTTTACATAGAAACACCACAAAGAACACATTCTCCATCAATACGAAAAGCCATTTCATCATAGAAGGAACCATGTAGCATGAAATGGTTCTAAGTATAACCATTCCCTAAACTAAAGAACCCACTGACTTGTGGTAGAGATCTCAATGTAGTCATACATGCTCAGATTTGCTGAACTCACATTTCTCCTTTATCTCTTAGTAGGCCAGCGTCTCCCTTTTATGTAATGCTATTTCCCCTAAGAAATTTTAGGAGAATCACCATAAAGTTCTTGATATAATTCCATTATAATAGCAACATTTGAGCACTACAGTTTCTCTCAGCGTTTTCGAGAACAGAGATCAAGCCTATGCTTGAGACTGTGGCGTATGCAGTGATGGCGGTATGGCTGGACCCCAGCAAGATTTTGGAGTTTGACCATTAATTATAACTGTAAAACAACACTCTCAAACACCCAGTTACAGTTTTCATACCGGTATGAGAAGTATGAGTTTACTGAGTAGGCCTACTGCATTAGCAGCGATACTGTCATCAGTCTGCACAGACTTAAAGACTATGTTCACCAGTCTCACACAAAGCGGAAAGATGTGAGCTTCAAACAGGGAATTGTAAAATGTTCATGATAAGTGGGAAAAGAAAACAGGAAAGCCATTTATCCAGCATCAAAAGAAAGTCTCACAGTGAAAGAGAACTATCTTCCTGATAAAGTTGGCTTTGTTCACAATAAAAATGTCACCATTGAGAAGCAGCCACAATGAATATGATGGTTACCAGGCAGATCTGTACAAGAACTCTCCATCTCGACTGTACTTCAATGTCCTCTCTCTAAAAAATAAGGTAAAAAATACAAAAGAAGACAGAATGTTATTATCCAATTGAAGAAAAGCTTATATCAGCCAGAGGTATTGCTTCATCTGCTCTGCTTTGTTGTGTGGAAGATACTGAAGAACACGGCACTGATTTGTCTCTGAATGCAGTTCACATGGCTGGGCTTAATGAAAGATATCCTCTAGTGATAAACATAGAGTAATTTCTTTTATATCATATCTAAACCAAGTCTGCAGTATGAAGGCAAAGAAGAAAAAAAAGGCTGTTAGGTAAACCATGAGATACCAGAAAAGAAGGGCTAGCTGAAAATGTCACTGGTCAACAGACTGTAGGATGTACGATTAGGTAGAAAAGTGTCAATTTTTAGTAAAGTGATAAACTAAAAATGTTTATTTCTGCTCTAGTCTAGTGTCATTTAACAGCTCAGTCGTGTCTAAGACCTAAGGCTGGATCAAACTATGCACATTTCACAATATGGTATGGATTATTAATTAAAGTAAATCAACTTTCTTTGTGTAGCACCTTACAAAGGGCTTGACAGATGTTTATAAAAACTTTTGCGCCAAGATATACATCTTCAGTACATAAGTCAAAAGATAAACAAGGACAATATACTGACTGCAGTATCTGGTTAAATCATAATAAACACAAACAAGACCCCCTTAGAACATAAACACATTTTAATACACACAAATTGTGAATGTTTTAGTTACAGTGCAGGGACTTCTTTCCTTTCCTTTTTGCAGTTCTGTCTTTTAAGAATTTCAATCCTTGTCGTGTTGTTCTGGTACAAGTGGATCAGACACAGCAGTGCTGCTGGAGTTTTTAAACACTGTGTCCACTCACTGTCCACTTTATTAGACACACCTACCTTGTCAGTCCACCTTATAGATGTAAAGTCAGAGACGTTAGCTCATCTGCTGCTGCACAGTTTGTGTTAGTCATTCTCTAGTCCTTTATCAGTGGTCACAGGATGCTGTTGGCTGGATATTTTTGGTTGGTGGACTATTCTCAGTCCAGCAGTGACACTGAGGTGTTTAAAAACTCCAGCAGCACTGCTGTGTCTGATCCACTCGGACCAGCACAACACACACTAACACACCACCACCATGTCAGTGTTACTGCAGTGCTGAGAATGATCCAGAACCTAAATAGTACCTGCTCTGTGAGGGTCCATATGGGTCTCGACTACTGAAGACCAAGGTAAAAGGGGCTAAGAAAGTATCAGAGAAACAGCTGAACTAGAGTCTGTAGTTGTAGAGCTACAAAGTGCACCTATATAGTAAGTGGAGCTGATAAAACAATGAGAACAGAAACAAGGAGGTGGTCATAATGTTATGCCTGATCGGTGTATGCAATATCACAAATATGTTAGCATAAAATCTAACAGTATTTCAGAGGGCCAGATGCACGAATAATTGCAGGAGCAAAATGTGCCTTCATGTGACCTCAATATACACCCACAATGTGCACAAACTGCACACAGTACCACCTACTAACTGCTCACACAGGCACAAGCCTGAGACAAAACAGAAAATGAAAGTTGAGCGCCGAAGAGACAGCAATGTCTTTTACAACAACAATATGTTCTTTTTATCAAAATGTGCTATTATGCTATTCCAGCTAATAAAATAGAGTTCATGAAATGATAATGTGAACGTCACACATCTAGTTTAACATGTTTTGTGTCATGGTTTCTCATATAGCCAATTTTCATGCATTTTTTTTGCCCATCTTTTCCCCCAAAATGTAATGCAATAAATACATGACATATCAGTCTATTCAACAATAATGCTTTTACGTGAAACAATTTTCAGCACATTGATATAAGATTAATTTTAGTTTCTTTTTGCCTCCAGAACTCAAAAAATGTCAAGTGGTGCAACCGTCCAACCATATATGTTGCTCAAAATAATAAAGTTCTAAACAAAATAGTTTGGCATGATTTTGTGTTTCAAAGCTTTAAAATAAAAGCCGTGTTGCCAAGCAAGGCAATTTTAAAAGTACTAAACTCACTGAAAACCTTTCGTCTGCAAGTTCTTACTTCCTTGAATGTCAGGAGGCACAACCAAAAAGAAACGACTTTTATTTTCACATGCTTTTACGAAAGAGAGGCCAGGGTATTGCACCCTAAAGGAGACCACAAGTGACCATTATGGTGCAATGCCAAAGTAGCCCTTTGACAAATTTTGAAGAAAAAAAAACTGATTTGATTCATGGTTAGAATGGTTCAGCTTAACAGGTCAGGTGGTCTGACCATAAAAACCCATGAAAATGTGTAATTATAATGATAATGAGTTATTTATTTAACAAAAAGTATAAAAAAGGTTTCTATGAGATTCTAAGTAGATGCCTGTTTAATTTGAAATTAGTCTGAAAAGTCAGGTGGCCCAACCGGTAAGTCAAATGGTGCAACCAGAGCAGCACAGTTTTAATAACTGAAATAGGCAATTAAACGCTTTAATAACACTAACTATATTTTAGATATAAAATGCAAACATGCAGACATAAATGCACACATCATGTCCGTTTTATTAAGTTTAATAACTGTGATTCTGAAAATGTGTTACTGTTTGTTACTGACGCGCATACATCTGGTCCTGAGGGTTTAAACAGTGTTATACTGATGGGAAACATTCTTTCAGCACATGTTTGTGGCCCATGCTCCTTATCTAGCCACTGTTTCTACTGACATTCTTGAAGGAAGTTTCTGAACAACACATTTTTGAGAGCTCTAATGCAAATTTACGCCTGGACCTTGAGGTGACTCCAAACCACAGTTATTTTAACGAGTAGCAATTTAAAGGCTGTAAACATGCAATGGTTTAAACCTATAGCAGTAGCTACCAAACCAAACCAAAAACTACCAAACCAAACCAAAAACTACCAAACCAAACCAAAAACTACCAAACCAAACCAAAAAGAGTGTTAGCTTACAAGCTTCTGACCAGAACGCATGTTCATTTTCTCTAGTTTAAGCAGGCCTGGCAGGTAATGTGTGTTACACATATGCTTTGCTTAAATGCTTACTGGAGAAAAATGCTGACAAATATCAATTAAGAGGACCCTCAGTCTGTTAGTGTACAAAGCAGACTGTGGTCTGTATTTACTGCTCACTGTAAACACAAACAGATAGTGAGGTTTTGTTTTTGTGCTTTCTCCGTATTGAACTCCTGCACTGAAACAAATGAATAACAATACTTTTCTCATACCAAATCAAAATACAGCAGCATCTTATATATATATATATATAGAGAGAGAGAGAGAGAGAGAGAGAGAGAGAGACTTTCCTCTAAGTAGAGTAGATTAGGAACAGCAGAACTTCAGCTACTTCAGCCATATTTATCCCAGTTCTCTCATACTGGATGCAACTAGTGAATGCTAAATGCCCTCTTTCCATACCAGCAATAACACATAACACATAACACCAGCTGACAAGCATGAGCTCAAACAGATATTCCAATAAATGTCAGAGGAGCACAGGCTGTAGGATTTACAAAGAAAGAAAGAAAGAAAGAAAGAAAGAAAGAAAGAAAGAAAGAAAGAAAGAAAGAAAAACAATGCGCAATCTGGGAGAAAGGGAAATGAAAGAGAAGACAACACAAAAGCATGCAGATATGCACATGTATCTTGATACATGAGGCCTTGGGGATTTGAACATAAGCCCACGCTTGATAATCAAGTCTTAACCCAGAGAGAGAGAGAGAGAGAGAGAGAGAGAGAGAGAGACATTCATTCACAAAATACTCTCAGATGTACATCCTCAATCCTTATAAATAAAGCAACATCATCTTTGGGGGGATGTAACAAACACTGACAACAATAACAAACCACCAAAGACTACAGCCTGAATTATCAAGTCTAACAAAAGCTTGCTTTTGTATCAAAAACAACAAAAATCTTGTTATCCAGCACACTGAATAAACACATCAAAGGACAGAATCAGTTGAAAATCCCATTTCCGCAAAGAAAAGGTTTGTGGCAAAACCGGCGAAGATCGCCACATCCGACATGTGCCCGGATTCTGCGATCTTAAAAAATGTAAGCTACAGAGATATTATGATAAACAATAGGTTATCTGTGCTAACAAGGGGCTCTGGGTGGGTGAGAAGAATTCCGCACAGAAGCCGGCGCCCATTTTTAACGAGGCCTCTGTTCTATTGCGGAGCCTGGAGATGTTTATTAGAAACGTATGAAATTTTCATACGAAGTAAAGCATTCCCTTTCATCCTGCAGCCCCCGTCAGAACGAGCAGGAAGCCTGGGCCTGGAAGCTCAGTGTGAGAGAGGTGGTAGGGGAGTGTGGGGAAGTGGAGACTGTGCCTTCAGGTGACATCATCTGAAGATGGCGGAGATGGCGGAGATGGTGGAGTTGGCGGAGACGGCGGAGAGGGTGGTGGGGTGGAATCAACAACCTGAACCGACCACTTAGGATGAGCCTTTGTTCATGTTAAGAGTTTAGATGATGGCAGTTGTCTTCACAGCAAGGTGGACTAAAGAAGATATATCACTGTTTAAAAGCTTGAAATCACTGTTCAGTGCTATTAAACCGAATTGGTTACATATCACTGCTGTCAGGACAAAACCATTTGATACAATCATTTGTATCTCCAAAATGAGAACTTTACAGGAGAAGGAAAAACATACTCTACTTTTAATGTAAGTCATTGGAACCAGATGTTTTTCCAAGTAATTTTGGGTCTTTTCTGTTAGTCCACTCATCATGAAATGTATACACAATGTAAAGGACAACATACCTTCAAATTATGTCAAAAACCGAAAGGTTTTGTTCCAACAACAGTGATATGAAGTACTGTGCAAACGTCAGAGCTCTACTTTTGCATCTAATCTGAAAATACAGAAGTGTATCTGTTCATCTTTCCACTGTGAGAAAACAACTCGACCAACTTCTAAGGAGCCAAGTTCTACGACTGACCTTTGGAGGTGTGAAAAAATATCCCTGCAGACTGAACACAAATGAATAGCCTGAACAACTTGCACACAATGGCTGTTTTGCCTAAATATTAACTAAATGATGGAAAATCTGACTCTACAATGTGTTCATTCAAATGACTTATGTACTGTACAACTACTGCAAGACAAATCCATGATAAACTAGATGTTCCAGGCCCAGTGCAAGTTTTTTGACTGCCCTCGCATTACATATAAAGGAGTCTCATCACCAAACTCAATAACCAAGTTCACACAAAGGGTTTTATGGCAGACAGTGGCACTGACTCTTTTGGGTTGACCCCAAAAGACAAGCTGATCCGTTTAGCTGTGGAGTGTATAGCAATAAACACAGCACAACAGGGATAAATTAGGTTAGGGTGATTCAACTGAGTCGTTTTCCATAAAACACAGCAGTAAACTTAATTACGACAGGGATTACAGTGTCAGCTTGCACACAATCACAATTCTAACAATATCACAACACACAGACTAGAGCTTTAATCGGCCCTAAAATGTCAGTGCAAACCTGAATACAGTCCCAGCCAGAGCACTACAACTTTTAGTTCAAACCTGACCAAAACCAGTCCAAAACTGACTCGAATTGGCCCATGATTACCTAAAGTCATGAAGAAAAAATTCTAATGATACCACAGCCATTCACATTATCCAGATCATGGATCAATGAAATAAAAAAATAATCAGATGTAATAAAATAATCAGCTGTATAAAATTAAGTTTACATTAAGTTTAAATTATGAGGGTTTGTGTGCCAAAAAAAAAAGTATTTTTTTTTTGCCTGACCATTTTCCAATCTCTCTTTTACAACTCAACAGGCTGTTTGTGATCGGTTTGGCTTGGTATTGTGATTCGTTTAAAGAGCAGTCCGGGCTGAAAGTCACCTTATAACTTCATTGTCAATGGGTGGAGCTAAACCGATGTACTGGATGTAAATGTGTTTATATGACATCACAAAAACAATGTCAACAATGTTTACATACTATGTTTGCTGATACATACTAATGTTTACTGAACTCCTTTGTTCCACAAAAGCAGTGAAGATTTTACTGGATTTATACATTGAGCAGCGCTCTCAGCCCAAAGCTTTCTGGTCTAAACTTCCCACTGTCATGCAGTGTGGTGCTGATATTGGCCTTCATCCATTTGGCTCTACATCTCTCTTTTTATCTCTCTCTCCTCTCTGTTTGCATACAAAAAAAAATGGTCAAACATATTAGATGTAACATCTTTTTGGCTACATTAAACTGTCCTCTCCTAAACTGATATGCTGAGTTATTTCCATTATTAATGTGTTATTTCTATTTTCCCACAGTAATGAAGCTGGATGTAAGCATGAGCAAACTTTAATAAACAAAGCAAACTAGTAGAAACACTGAGTATAATAAAAAATAACAAGCTACAAGGTTTTACATCAAGAACTGAACCAAACCAAACACAGTGCAGGCACATAAATACTACAGGCAACAAGCTAAAGCAGACAGCGATGAATTGAAACCAAGGTCTTGATATAGGCTAGAAAGAATGGGGAACACCTGGGAGAGGGAGGAGACAGGAACTACAAACAGGTGGGAAGCCTTATAAGGAAGACGGGGACCCAGAAACCAAAACAAAAACAAAAGCACACAGTAAAAAGCACATGGCTACAACACAGAGGAAGAAACAGGCACACATTTAGGGGGACACAAAGGAAACTGTGGTAGGGTGACCCCAGCATGGCAGATTAAAAATTGTTTTAAGATAATGCATATGCAGAGCAGACGAATCAAGAAGAAATACTAAATCAGGGGAAATGCTGAAGAAATCTGTTAAACGTGGGGGCTGTCAGAAGCACCCCTGACCCCTGACCCAAACCCGACACGCATTTGGTAGCTGCCTCTCCATTTTTGTAGTTATTAATGTTTTCAGTATCTGATGTTTTTAATGTTTTCAGTATCTAATGTTTGTAATGTTTTCAGTATCTAATGATTGTAATGTTTTCAGTATCTGATGTTTTTAATGTTTTCAGTATCTAATGTTTGTAATGTTTTCAGTATCTAATGATTGTAATGTTTTCAGTATCTGATGTTTTTAATGTTTTCAGTATCTAATGTTTGTAATGTTTTCAGTATCTAATGTTTTTAATGTTTTCAGTATCTGTTTTTAATCTTTTCAGTATCTAATGTTTGTAATGTTTTCAGTATCTAATGTTTTTAATGTTTTCAGTATCTGTTTTTAATCTTTTCAGTATCTAATGTTTGTAATGTTTTCAGTATCTAATGTTTGTAATGTTTTCAGTATCTAATGTTTTTAATGTTTTCAGTATCTGTTTTTAATCTTTTCAGTATCTAATGTTTGTAATGTTTTCAGTATCTAATGTTTTTAATGTTTTCAGTATCTGTTTTTAATCTTTTCAGTATCTAATGTTTGTAATGTTTTCAGTATCTAATGTTTGTAATGTTTTCAGTATCTGTTTTTAATCTTTTCAGTATCTAATGTTTGTAATGTTTTCAGTTTCTAATGTTTGTAATCTTTTAATAATAATAATAATAAATTAAATTTAAAAGCACCTTTCTCGACACTCAAGGACACTGTACAAAATGTAGGGTTCTATTAAAAAAAAAAAAATAATAAAATCAGTATCTAATGTTTTTATAATGTTTTCAGTATCTAATGTTTTTAATCTTTTCAGTATCTAATGTTTTTAATCTTTTCAGTATCTAATGTTTTTAATGTTTTCACTGTAAAGCCCCAGTTCCTCTTTGGATTGTGTCAGGTTTCATGATACAAAGGCGCCCAAATGACTAAGATCTCATTTCATTAGCTCCCATTGAAAGTCTGTGATGTTTTTCCCTTCTCCTGTAAAGTTATCTTCTCAGAGATAAAAGGTTTCGTCCAAACAGCGACGATTTGGTAAATGACGTTCAAACCCCACCGAATTTGATGTAAGGACGCAGGTCACATCAGGTTTGGAAAAATATTTCACAGACATACAAGCTACAGTTATGTTTCCTCTCTTTTCGCTAATTATATCTCCAAAAACGAGTTGCTCTCAACTCCCTGTCTTCTTCTCTTTTGATCTGTCAGTTAGCAGGGTTTTTCTCCACTCTGCAGCACTGTCCTGCACTCCAACGCTCCCTTTCGTCTCGTCTTCCCTCCTCTCTTCCTCCTCTCACCCTCTCTTCTCTATTTTCCACTCTACTGCTGAGGAACACAAGGTTAAGAGCTAAACAGATGTGGTTTCAGCTCTTAATACTTAAAAAAAAGACATGCAAGCACACACAGAAAATAGATTGTAGTTTTTGGTTTTGCCAATTATTGTTCAAGGCTTAGCTACATTGTGTGACTGTGTCTGCAATGCTCATGTGAATGGGTGTGTGTGTGTGTGTGTGGGTGTGTGTTTGCATGTGCTCTTATAAAAGTCTGGCTGCTCTCTCAAGCTCATTTCCATTCTCCTCCAGTGCTTCTCCATCGTGCCCAGCACAAGGGGCTCTTTGTGGGCTTTTGGTGGGACGCTGTGCTCTGAAGGCCACAGAAGAACCAGGGCTTACGTCTCCTCTCGAAAAAAAAATCCTTTTGGAGCCTTTCAGCTCGGGGATCTGAGGTCACTCTCCACTTGCCGGCACCAAGACCCAGTAAACACGGACCAGCTCCTGCCCACTTCAGCCAGTCACAGCAAGTGTATGAAGGCATGTGGAAATAGGGGCTGCTGAGGGGACTAACAGGGATGTTAAGCAACACGCTAACACGACAAATGATTAATGTCACTATTTATTAATATTGTTTTTTAATAGCCATTAATGCAATTTAGATGCAGACTGATTCAGACTAGCCATCCTGAGGCCAAGCTCCTCACACAGTGTACACTGCTATGATGGAACCTGTGACTGTAGCTTAAGGTGGGCGACACGGCAGTATTTTATTGTTATCGTTGTCACCACTTAAAGAACTCTGACTGTTTCATTAAAAAGAGAACATTATTATATTTAATAATTGGTTTTAGTGTCGAACGGGAAGTCAATTCCTGAACGTAGAGTTGTTAATAGTTGCGGTTCTTAAATGTTAAACTGTTCAGTCTGAAAGACACTAATTTAGTGTTCAGGTTCCCATGAAATCTGCATCCACACAATGAAAACAAGGACAGTGAGAGTAATAAATACATTCTGATGAAGCATATTTTATCCACTCATACAACTATAAACAAATGTTTTTTTTTTAATTAGACTCTTTCTTTAGGGTCAAAGAGCTAATATGAAAAATGAGTTATTTGACATCATTCTTTCATTTAAGCTTTCATTCTGATGTTGCATTTTCATTACAGCGAAGCTGCTGGCCACTTAGGGGCATCATTAAAATGCAAGCAGATTTAGATGTAGGCTAGTTCAGAGCCACCAAACAGCCGAATGTTTTGGTTAACATAAAAATTCCCGCTACTGTTTTCATCTTCTACTTCTGTTCATCCATTGCAATTATCTCCAGCTCAGTGTGCATCTGTGCATTAAATCTTCAGCTGCACAATGGGCATTACACACACGGGTACCGCACCACATATCAACCATCTGACTGGTCACAGGTCAGCGCAGCACATTTGTCCAGAGCATGAGAAAAAGAATAGAAAGAGCTGTGCAGAGGGTGTGCATCATTGCTTTCAGTTTCTCGCCTCATAACAGCAAGTTGTTTTGTCACTGCCTGCATCATGTTTATGGTTCATTGAAATGATGAGCATTTTCTGTGTCCATCACTTTTTTCCCCAAAAATAATTTAGTAAATACATGAAACGTGTCAAATGAATCAACTATACAGAAAATGAACGTTGAGTGTCTAAGACACAGTTGTGTTCTTTCCCACCGAAACATTTCGGCAGCATCACCACATTTCATGGTTTGTTCTTGTTTGACGTGACGTGCACATTTTGTGTCCATTATTTTCCCAATACTTTTTTAATAAATAAATAACATATATTAAATTATTTAACCATACCTATTTTACATGAAATGATTTCCAATGGATCCATACAAAATAAATGTTTTTAGTTTATTTATTTAATTTCTTTTTGCCTTCAAAAATCTAAAATGCAATGTAGTGTAAATGTCCAAACATATATGGTGAATAAATAAACTTTCAAAAAATGTAGTTAATAAAATTACATAATTTAATAATAAGGCAAAATAAGGCAACATTAAAAGTACTAAACTGACTGAAAAACCTGTCTACAAGTTCTTACTTCCTCGAATGTCAGACAGCACAGCTAAAAACAAAGTACTTTTATTTTGACATGGTTTTACAAAAGTGGGGCCAGTGGCTTTGCATCATAAAGAAGACCCCAAGTAACCTTCATGGTGCCATGCCAAGGACCATAGCCCTTTCACAAATGTTGGAAAAACGTGATTTTTGAGTAATGGTTAGAACGGTTCACTTTGTGAGGTCAGGTGGTCTGATCTCAGGAGAACCATGAAAATGTGTAGTTATTATAATAAAGGTTATTCATTTGAAAAAAAAAATGTAAGTATTAACTCAAGTTCATGGACAAAGGTTTCTAAGGGTGTCTAAGTAAATGCCTATTTAATTTGAAATTAGTCTGAAAAGTTGTAGTAGAACAAGTTAAATAGTGCAACCAGACAAGCACAGATTTGATAACAGAATTAGGCAATTAAAAGCTTTTCATGACAACAATTAAGATATAACATGCACATTTTTAAAATATGTAATAAAAAAAAATTGTTTTCATTTTGAAAATCTTACTTGTCATTGACTGATATGCTATTTTCCAGGGTACGTGCCACACATTAAGCAACTCTGCAGTACACATGCATAATCACATAATTAAAGCCTCTATATAGGGCTGTCAAGGTCATTACATTTTAGCTGACAATTAGATGTCAAATAAATAACTGTAATTAATGATTTAATGGCCTTTTCTTGTTCATTGTATGTAAGCACAAAGCTATTTGTATACAAATACAAGCCTAAAGTGGCCAAATTGGGTATTTAGCCACCTTACTTGCTAGCAATATTTGCTCTGTAGCGAACATTAGTTGTACTGTTGAATCAATACTGCACTCACATGTAGATAAACATGTAGTTACACATATTTAAGCGTAGATTCAATCAAGGCTAAACTGTCATCACGAGAGTGAAAATAGGAAAATATGAGCCAAAAACCTAATTGTACCAGCATGCATGCTAAAAATGTTAGTCAATTGCAGTCATCTATATATATATATATATATATATATTTATATAGCTGTTGTCGGATCAAAACCTCGTATCTCCAAAATGCCAATTTTACAGGAGAAGGAAAAAACACACCTTACTTTTAACATAAGTCAATGGAACCAGATGTTTTTCCAAATATTTCTGGGTAATTTCTGTTGGTCCATTCATCAATTCATCATGAAATTTACATAAAATATAAAGGACCAGAGGTAATTTCAAATTATGTCAAAAACTGAAAAATAATGGAGATACAAGGTTTTATTCTGACAGCAACTATGTACACACACACACACACACATATATATATATATATATATATATATATATATATATATATATATATATATATATATATATACACACACACACACACACACACACACACACACACATATATATATATATATATATATATATATATATATATATATATATATACACACACACACACACACACACACACATATATATATATATATATATATATATATATATACACATATAGGGCTGCCCACCGCTCCGGGCAAGTGTGCTCACTGCCCCCTAGTGTGTGTTCACTAGTGTGTATGTGGTGTTTCACTTCATGGATGGGTTAAATGCGGAGGTGGAATTTCCCCGGTTGTGGGATCAAAAAATAAATAAAAAAATAAAAAAATAAAGTATCACTTAAAATGTACATTTTGTCAGGAAGGTCCAAGTTTGACTGGTATGTATTTATCCTATTCCTAAAACAGACAATATACTGTGTTTATATATCCCAGATTGTCCAAGTATCTGCTAGTATTCACCTAGTCTTATTCCCTAATTCTACTGAAAGACTGCTTCCAAAAACCTCACTGCTCAGATCAAAGGACATTCAAGGTATGCATAACAGTATAGAACATAAAAAACACCATTTAGAAAGACATGCCAAGAGGACATATTCACAATATTCACACTTTAAATCTTCCACTTCACACAATTCATTAAACACAAGACTTTAAAGATGTTATGATGTAGCCTTGAAGTGATAGCAAGGCTTTGAACGGGCGAGAAGACGCCAACAAACACTACAGTTAACACGCTTCTGCGGCGCTTCCACAGATACACACACAGGCAGACACTCAATAATGACACTGTCCTCTCCTCGTTAACTGTGTGAATGAGCTTTCAAAGAGTTTGGCCCTACAATCAACACCGGTGTTAATAGCAGTGATGTGTTATGCCACACTGGTGAGTCCTGGACACACTTTAACTATCATATCAATAACAGCAACACGGAATCTCTCGCACTTCAAAACAAAGAAATTGCCAAGAAAGCTGTTTATCCAAAACAAAGGCCACTCTGCATAATCTCTTCCAAGAAATGATTCTTTTTTCCAATTACAGCTTGGTATGTTGTGATCAAACACTGACATAAATTCCTAATACTTGTTAATGCACATGGCATGTAAATTTGATTCTGATATCGATTTTGATAAACTCTCAACAGAGCAATAACTCTATTATCTATAACTATATTATGGAAGCCAGGACTTAATTAGATTTAGCAACGTGCCCTTTTATGTATGGCATCCTTGAGAGCCTAAAAGCTGGACAAGAAAACAGTCACTAAGTGTGTTTTTCCCCTGCACACAATAGCAGAACATGGAACTGGGCTTCTTCCATTTGCCTTTAGTCCAGTGCCACTCTTCCTAAGAGTAGTACCAGCAGAACCTAATGGCACTCAAGGGCTCTACTATGTCTTTGGTAACACTTGCAGCTGAAGCCAATGTCAATTTAGCTAATGCTTTTACCCTTGTAGGTGAGGATAAAAACACCAGGCACTATAAGTTCACCAGAACGTAAATAAGTATGGTACATTGATTTGTTGCCTGTTATTTTAGAATCATTACTTTGTAAATAGTTTGCTAAGGCAAGACATGAGCTATTTATTAAGCTACAACTATTACCATTCATACAAACCTCCACTAACCTTTTTATACCAGCCTTTTTATACTCATGTTTCCACACTTGTCAGAGAAATATCTAAGCTTTGCTTGACTCTATATGAGAGTGTAAATGTAGACATTTGTGTGAGTGTATATAATTTTGTTTCTAGCAAGCAACATAGCTAATTACCTACATTAGATGCCTTAGAGTGACCTAAAATTGGCCAAAAGACTATGTTACATTGTCTTATAACAGTTCCAACTTTCCCAGGCAAATGGACAAGAAACTCAAACTAGAACCCTAAGCTTGTTTGTTCCCATTGTAGTTTTGGACGTGCTGTGGAAAACACCCTAAGTTGGCCTATTCAGAGTAGACCTTAGTCCTCAGACATGTTGAGAAAACCTCATTCTGATTGAGACAGACTTTCAATAGTCTCAGCACTTATTCTGTTGGCCCTTATTATAGAAGAAAGACAGCCTTACCTGGATAGAGAGTGAGCAATAGATAGAAAGAATGAGGGTTTACGGGTAAAAGGGTGTATTGGGGGGTTTCTGAACCAAGTCCATCCCTACTGTAGAGGCTTGCTGCATTTCCACCACTCAATCACCTACTGTCTCGCTGGCCAGGGTGCCTGGGTCAAAGACAGGCAGTCCCCCCACACAACCAACCAGTGTGTATTTAGATGTACCTGTAGGTGTGTGTGTGTGCATGTTTTTGGACATTTTCAGGACAACAATTTCTGAAAACTAGATGAAAAAAAGAGGTGTAACCTACAAAGTTAGGATAACCAAAATGGTCCATTTAAAAATGGACTTTAAGTGCTATTTTGTTTTTAACAACAGCTCCAGGCTTAATTTTCACAAACTGAAAGGCAATGGGTTATGGGGGTTAAGATTCAAGTTTCTTACTGGGCCTAGACACTTCATATAGTCTGCCATCATAAATGCGTGGCCATTTCTGCCGTTTAATCAGCTGCTCTCCTCTCCAGGGGTTTCTCAGCGCTGTTGCTGCATGTATTTGATATGTGAGCTAACAAAAACAAAGATTTTTAAATAGTTTGTCTTATAAAGTAAATGCATTAATATGGAATTAAGTCACACATTAACTGTGTTTTGTTCTCGTTCTAATTAAGCCATTCAATAAACATTTACTAATCCAAGCCATTTCGTGGACATGGACTTGTTTGTAAAAAAACTATATTATATTAGATTAAACACAAACATTAAAACAGGGAAAAGAAACTAAAAGGTCTGATTTCACTCTTGTACTCTTGTTCATTGAGATGCACTTCTGATTTAGCAGAGTGAAGAACTGATTCATCAAACTAGGCATTGGATGGAAACTGCAAATAACATGAAGCTGCCACGAGGAGAGGTTTCATAATGGTTCAACAAACACGCTGACACTAATGTCCTAATGTCATTTGTATTTTCCCAGATAAACAGCTTTTTAAATATCATTTTCTCCTTAATGTTCACTGCACTGTATAAACAAATAAATAATACATTGTTAGATTGTTAGACCATTTTCAATGTTTCCTCGAAGAAGGTCTGTATTTACAGTTACCATCCAATGCTTAGTTTGTCTAATCAGTCCTGCATTGAATTAAATGAGTTGTGCTGCTGATGGAATTGAACTACTCCACACTATGGCTTGAGATCACAGAGAAGGCAGGAACCAAACCTGTACTCTTCTAAGATTTTGACAACTGTACTGAAAGCAAAATAGAGCCAAGAAATCTTTTAAATTTTACTGTATTTATGATTCTTTGCAGTAATTGTGTATACAGAATTTTTGCATGAAATAAACAAACCATTTTAAACTATTTTCATAGTTGCATAAGACCTCTAACAATGCTGTACGTATGATGTTACTGAGCTATATATATATATATATATATGCACGTCTGTGTGTGTGTGTGTGTGTGTGTGTGCATTAACATGGAAATAGGAGAGAAAAAAACTGAAAAAATGAGATAGAGATTACGTGTGTGTGTGTGTGTGTGTGTCCCAGGCTGAGTAAATGTGAGGGAAATGTGAGGGTAATGAGGTGTCTGATGTGTTTTGATCAAAATCTCACAGTTTGCAGATTACAGCTTCCCTTTTCCCCGCATTCGCATTCCCTCACATTTACAGTTCTCATAGCATTTTCATTTCTCTTTAAAAACATCCCTGCTCTCTCTCTCCCTCTCTCTCTCTTTCTCTCTCTCTGCCATTCTCTATTCTCCATCTGCTTTGATGTTAACTGAAACTGCCTGTCTGTGCGCCTGCAGAAGACCGGGGTTAAACGCTTGTACCCAGACTGCTGAAACAGAGCTAAGCCGATCGCAAAGCGAGGCTTCAGTGCTGAGAAGAAACAAAAAAAAAAAATGTTTCAAAAAGCTCCCAATTCTATTTGCCGTTTGATGTGAATATCACAGTTCTGTTTTTATTTTCAGTGTGTTTACTTCTCAACCCAAATGTGTTTTAGTATGAGCTAGAATAGCTAGCCTACTTATTTACAGTAGTCTTAAACAGCTAATAGTTTCACTAAGACAACTACAACCCCAATTCCAATGAAGTTGGGACGTTGTGTAAAACATAAATAAAAACAGAATACGATGATTTGCAAATCCTTTTCAACCTATAGTCAATCGAATACCCTACAGAGGCAAGATTTGCAAATCATCGTATTCTGTTTTTATTTATGTTTTACACAACGTCCCAACTTCATTGGAATTGGAGTTGTAATTCATTTTAAAGAATACCACAATTAAAGATAAAAAGCCTGTTGAGAAAGGGACAGAGTGACAGTGTGTCAAGGCAGGAAGGGGGTGGTGAGATTTTTCCTTTCTCTGTGCCTTGTTAATGTGCTTGTGTCACACAGAGCAAGTTGAGTGAGGAGGAATAGTGTTCTGGTCAAACCAGCTCTGTTTGGTCATTCACATGCACAAAAGAGCTAAGGACACAGAGCATGCCCTCTCCGGCCCACCTTCTTATCCAGCGAGCAATAACAGAACACGCTCCCCCTTCGCTTCAAACTGCTTTATTTTCAGGGCTCTGTTTAGGCCTTTGGACCCCGTTTCCTACTGTCTAAGCATTCTCTATCTCTCTCTCTGTCTCTCTCTCTCTCTCTCTGTCTGTCTGTCTCTCTCTCTCTCTCTCTCTGTCTGTCTGTTTGTCTCTCTCTCTCTCTCTCTCTCTCTGTCTTTCTGTTTGTCTCTCTCTCTGTCTGTCTGTTTGTCTCTCTCTCTCTCTCTGTCTTTGTTTGTCTCTCTCTCTGTCTGTCTGTCTCTCTCTCTCTCTGTCTGTGTTTGTCTCTCTCTCTCTCTCTCTCTCTCTGTCTGTCTGTCTGTTTGTCTCTCTCTCTGTCTGTCTGTCTGTCTCTCTCTCTCTGTCTGTCTGTCTGTTTGTCTCTCTCTCTCTCCCTCTCTCTCTCTCTGTCTCTCTGTCTCTATTCTTCTGGAGTCGCAGAAGTCTGCACCAAACCCAGTACGAACTGTATATAGATAGATTTTATGCTATTAAAGTAATTCTGATATGAGAGATACATAAATCAGAATGGTTTACACTGCTTTCTTAAATAAATCAATCAAAATAAGAAAAAAAAACTCCTGTACTGCATCTGCATTTTATAACGTGTCTTCTAAGTATCATGCTTGGTTTTTGTTTAAAATTCTTTTTAATGCACAGTATTCTGCAAAAGTCAGAGCCTACCATTCATTTCTTTCATTTTCTGTCGAAATGGCCATGAAGTACATTTTATTCATTTAATAATAAAAAAGAAAAGTCAAAGCAAAATAAGCAAAAAATAGGAGTTTTCCAAAAATGGCAAAAAATACAGAAAAAAATGGACATCTGATGGCCACTCAAAACCACCCAGTGTCCCCATCAGATAAACAGCACTTAAAGCTGTCATCTTTGAGAGACAGGAGAAAATCAAGCTGCACTCTTGCTTCAGATCTGAAAAAATCCACAGGTGTTTCTGTCCATCCTTCCACTATGAGAGGGCAGCTCAGCACTATGGGTCTGAAAGGGTGTGCAGCTGACAAGAAGCCTTTACTGGGAAAACAGATAAAAAAAAGAATAATTAAAAACAAGCTGCTGATGTTCTCTGAACAATGGACTGTCCTCCCCAGAGTCCAGACCTCAACATCACTGTGTTTGATTACTTGGATTTGGAGAACCAGAAAATAAAAATAGCTTCAAAGACTGAACTTGAGGTGTAGGAAAAGACCCCTGCACACGTCTCAAAAACGGAAAAACAATGGAAGCTGTATTAAAGACAAAGATGGACACACTAAATACTGCAAAACATGATTTTATATTTCGTTGAGGCTTCTTTGTAATTTTCACTTTAATGCATGTTTTATGCTTTTCGCCAAGGCTGAAAAAGGATGACTTAATTGACATTTTGAATGAACTAAATGAAGGGTAGTCTCTGAGTTTGCACAGTAGTGTACACTGGCATTCCTTTTTTTACTTCTGAAAGTGTATTTCAACCCTACTTTCCACACATTGCTTTCTCCCTTTCCTCACAACTGATCCTCTCTCTCTGTTTCTCTATTCTTTCACAGTCCCTGCTTGTTCTTTCATATTCTTCCCCTCTTTCTTCTGCCTTCTTACTCCCTTACTGTCCACACAGCTGCCTCTCCTTTCTCTTTCTCTCTCTAAATAATAGGGCTTGGTGGAGAGAGAGACTGCAGGAGGACAGTGGTGTATGTATGTGTGTGCATGTGTGTGACTGTGTGTGTGCGTTAGCTTGTCCGCGCCGTGCCTTGCTGCTTTGCCCTGGCTGACTCTAATTGCTGGCGCTGTGGTGCCAGAGTCACCCGGGGAGCCAAGTGGAGCCGGCAGGGGAAAATTGAACAAGCGTCACCCGTCAGGAGTGTTTACTCTCACATCCGCTGTCAGCCCGCTCCTGTTTATCCGCTCCACAATTACCAGCCGCCCCCAGGGAGCCCGCAGGACGAGGGGGCTCAGTGTCCCATAGCTCAGATTGTGGGTGCACAGATCAAGGAGGAGGGGCGATGATCAAAACTGTCTGTGGGTTGTTATGATGTACTATAATAGGGGCATGTAGCCCTACCAGCTCCCTCAGAAAAAAGAAAACAATAAATAAAAAGCTTGAAGGAGGGTCTGTCCAGATGAATGACCAGATTATCAGGAAATGTCATATTAATCTGAGACTAAAAGTCACAGCTAAGCAACACATTTGCAAGGATTTTGTTGCACTGATAAAGTAAAATTTGGACCGTCAGTATCTGTTTGTGCATAAAGAACGTGCAGCGTAAGTATAAATGCCATGTATATGTGTAGACTGTAAACTTTACAGCAGAGTTTGTATGGAGCGTTTAACATAAGAGTAAAATATTAGGGTAATGTGAAGTTTGTAAAGAACATGTGGTGCAAGTGTCAAGTTTCAGGCCATGTCCACGTGTACTCTCAGAAGGGCGTGTAATGTAACTGTAAAGCTGTCTGTGTAAACGTAAAGCTTATAGTCATGTCCACATGTGTAACAGAAGGACAGGTAGTGTTACTGTAAAGTTTAAGGCAGTATGTGTTCAGCTGTACAGCTGTCTGTGTAAACGTAAAGTTTACGGTCATGTCTGTGTGCATCAAAAAGACGTAGTGTTATTGTAAAGTTTAACATGCGTTCTGTGTAACTGTAGAGCATTCTATATAAACGTAAAATTTATGGTCATGTCCACATGTGCATCAGAAGGATGTGTAGTGTTACTGTAAAGTTTAAGGTGCTGTCTGTGTAGCTGTAAAGCTGTCTGTATAAGTGCAAAGTTTTAGGTCATGTCCACATGTGCACTATCAGAAGGACATGTATTCTTACTGTAAACTTTAAGGCGCTCTCTGGTGGAGTTTGAAAGACGTTTACGCATGTAAAGGGAGTGTAAAGGTTGGTGACTGATGTTAGTTCCTACAACTGGATGGTTGTGCAGGGTTCAGGGATTTGGTCTCTGACCTGACCCCTGGCTCAGTGGGACAGTAGGTCAGAGGTGATGGGCAGCACGGCAGAATGCCCCACATTCGCGCACAGACACACACTTTTACACACACAAACACAACGGAGCAACTCTGCCTGAATTAACACTAACACACACATATGGGATCCTCCCACTTCACTCACCCTACTTTCCAGGAGTGTCTCACCTACTATCTATCTGTCAGTCAATCCACACTGACAAATTAATTGTAGGATCTCGATGTACAACAAACTGCCACCCTTCAACTCAGTGTCCACTTTTCTACCCAATACACTAGAAGAAAAAGTTCACTCCTGGAAAGCTCATTCCATTCCCCTCTCTCTTTCTGCCTTGAGGACTGATGGAATGATGGGTTGAGGCTCAGAAGTGGACAGATTGTGGGCCCTAACACTTACATTGCACATCTACCCGGATGGACTTGATGGCAGCCACCCCGACCCCATTCTCAGCCTTGCAGTAGTAGCGACCTCCCTGCACCCTCTGGATGTTGGCAATCCGCAGTGTCTCATTGAAGATGGGTGTGTCCTGGAACTTGTCTGATGCGCTGCCTGCTGTCTTAGTCCACCGCACCTGCAAGTGAGAAATAAAGTGGTCAAATTATTACTGAGCTGGTGCCACCAAACATATGGCGACCTCAGTGAATGGAAATACACAGGTGTACAGTATTACCATCAAGCAATACTTGAGCTTATGCCAGTAATGACAAGAAAATATATGATGTTTATACATGACACTGGTTTACATAGGTGGCCTTAAAAATCCATTTTGCTGTTGTCAGAAGAAATCCAAAAGCGTATCTTCGAAACGGTAACATACTTTATTTTTAATGTAAATCAATAGAACCAGAATTTTGCGTACTTATTTTAGTCCATTCATCATAAAATTTACACACACACTGTAAAGGCCAACAGGTACTTTCAAATTATGTATAAAACTCAAAAACAACAAAAATGGAGATTTGATGAGAGTTGTTTTGGTTTTTTTTTCCAGACAGCAGCAATTTATTAAAATGCTATGAAGTGCCATTCCCAAAAAACGGAATTCATACAGAAGAGGCCTAGTAAAGAACAAATTACTGATATTCATATTTAATCAGTACATCAAACAATGTCAGACACTACATAAACAAGTCTAACTGAGATTCCTTAACAACTCAACGTGATCCACATCCAAGTTGTAATCATTTAGCCACACAGTTTACACAATGCTAAACTGGTGATTGTGAGCTTTACTTGCTATAATAACCTCATACTTGCAGTGCCAAACTAAAGAAGCAACTACATGTTGGGACTGATCAGCTAAATCCAGTGATGAAAATTGTGTAAATGTGATTTTTTGGCCAAAGTATCGCTTTGAGACTGTGAGAAGTGTGTGGTGGGCCTACATTACATGATTTTTGCCCCTTGGGATGAATTTTTGCAATCTGAAGTAATTTTCCAGGTCAGGAGCTCGATCAGAAGAGACTGATGGTGTGGATGTTCTGGTAGTGTGGGAAGAGAAATGAGTAAATCTTTAGCCTTCCAATCGAACTCTGAAGTGAGCGTGGTATATTTACGACTCAAAAAGTTCACGAGTCCTGTAGTTTGAGAAGGTCAGAGATTTACTAAATGGGTAATTCAAACAACAGCCAATCAGAGAGCTAGAAGAGTGGAGAAACATGCATGCACTCCGCCTGAATAGTGGAAAACACAGGCAAATAAGAGTCAATATCATGTTTATAATATTTGAATTCAGAGGTCAAATCACTCTCCCTACATATTCAAGACAGCTAGTTTGTAGTGAAACATTTATCCAACTCACACTGTTATATCAGTGCTTCTCAACCCCATTTTAATCCCCAGTTTGCACTTTCACTCTGCATAAGAGCACATACAGGTCCGGTCCAGTAAGTTTAGCTGTGATTGTGTTGTATGATCCCTGAGGAGATCTGGGATTTTGAGTTTTCATCCGTAGCTAAAACTTATTATGTGTGTTACACTCTCTCTTTGCCTTGTCGCCTGGTGTGAGATCCCACATGGCAAAAGGACGAAAATTCTCTGACAGTATCTGATGCTCTCCGTTTTGGGAATCTGTTAAGATTTTAAAAGCCATGTATTTTACGCCCAGCCTAGGACAAACCCTGAGATCCAACGTACAGTCAAGGGTACAGTCACCTTTACATAGCAACCAGTGTGATTTGAAAGTAATCAATGCGGTCTAATTCGGTCTTCATCCATTCTAACCTTCTAGGTTCTTCGTGAGATGTCACATTCCCTCTGATGCTTTAAATCTCTTCAGAACTATTGTTTTAGTCACATCTTTAACTACATAAAAGTGCAGCAAACAGCACAAAAAAGCCTTTGTAATCTCCCCCGACCTCTAGCCATGATTAAAGCTCCCCCTGTTACAGCCAGGGTCACCCCTGAACGAGGAGGCGCACGGGTGCACATGCAGCTTTTGGAGTTTGGCAGGGCCGGGATAGCGGGAAGGTTAGGACGTACACGCATAGGATTATGGGATTAGATAACCTGTGCAAACGAGAGGCTTTGTGTTTATTCAGGCTTGTTTGCTCGAGGATTTGGGACACAGCTGTTCACCATTGATCAGATAGAGAAGGTGAGAAATTAACAGAGAGGGGAAGCGAACGAGGGAGAGAGGGAGAGAGCGAGAGAGAGAGTGCAAGAGAGAGAGAACACCCACTGTGGAGAGAAAGTTTAGTTAAAAAGGGCTGCTCGCTAGGAGATGCCTTTGCTTTCATGGGCAAATTTTTCAAAGGACAGAAAAAGTGCAGTGTTGCAGAAAAAGGGCACAAACAGTGGCACATACTTTGTTTGAACTGGGAAAAAAAATTTATTTGAGGAAACCAGTCAGACGTCCTCAGCTTTGCGAGACATTCTTCATTAGATATTGTTGACAAATGCGCTACATCAGCTAGAGGCGAGCGTGATGATAACAGATACTTACAATCATCCTCTAATCAATCTTTCCAAACTATCCTCCAGGTTGCCTTCATTGTCTGCTCCGTGGTTTGTTGTGACGGTGACGGAGTATGCCCATTTTGTTTTGGATACCTTGCAGAAGGCTAGACTACTGTTCATCATCCTGTTGATTCGTCAGGACGGTTAGCGCCAGCGGTAGCCGATATCAGACAGATGGCTGTGGATAGGCTATCATTAAAGCGTATAGCTAGAAGCCAGCGCTCGCCAAGAAATGAGAAGTCACAGCACTGCGAGGGTCTGCATAGGTCCCTGTGCAGCAGTGTCTAAGGCAGAAGGAAATGAGAAGAGAGAGGAAGACTGATGTGGAAAGACAGAAAGAGACAGTGGCGCTACAGAGAACAGGCTGAAACAGATGACGAGATGAGAAAACGTTGTCCTTCCTGACATCGACGTCTGCTGTACATCGCACCGTTTCTATGCCTTCCTCATTTTCCTAGAGATCCCGAAAGACAACGTGTCCTCTCCTCTCTCATCCTCCCTTTGCCGCCTCCTCACACTCGGGACAGAATCCTCTCGTCTCCAGCTGGCTCCATCCAACTCATCTTCTCATTTTCCATCAGCTGTCAACATTACAGATGCAAACACACAGGCCGGCGTAGGAACGGTAGCGAGTTTTACTCTAACCTCACAGGTGCTGAAGTGCTCCCAAACAATGACTCAAACCACTCAAAGATCAAATCTATGCTAAACACCTTGATCTGAAGTCCTTTGCAGTAGTTATTGTTGTAGGATTTTACCATGACTGATCTGGTGATATGGTGATAGTATCCACCAGTGGAGCAACTTTACAGCAGTGCAAATTAGCCAGCAGCTAATGTTCCCTTGCTTGTAGATCTTATCATTTAAATGGTACTGACTTAAGAAGGTATTTACTGCTTATTATCATCCTATCACATGGATCTCTGCCACTGCAAGAAGTAATCTAGTCCCCATTTATCTACGCATCAGTAATTTAGTCATCATTACTAAATATGAGGCTGTTTTTTGAGTAATTCTTGCCAAACCTGATTCATGACCCTCTTAAAGTTGTTTCATTTGCCAAGCTTAAAATCTCCACTCAAACCCAAGTGTAGAAAAACTGTGGATGCAGCTGGTTTCCAGCCAAACTTTGGTGCAAGTCCTCGGTATATGTGTGTTTTGGTTTTCTGACTCGGATTTGTCTGCTGTTGGCACAGTAGTCTCTGAGTTTTAACTTACTTTGTCTTAGACGCTGTTAGTCTCAAGGCTGTCTTGTTGAACCTTGTGCTTAGTTACAATTAGTAGTTTCAGGTGTGAATAGTAGAGGCAGGGCCAGTAGCTACACGGCTGATAATTTGAGAAGGTTACACTACATAAATCAGTGTGCTTATCTTTTTTGACAGATAATTGTCTTCTGCTTGGTAAAGTGAACCCTGAGTTTTCATTTGCAGCTGGTAATCGTATTTGCATTTCTGAAAGCCTTGCTGAGCTGCTGATGTTAAGTAGAGGCATTTTTGACTTTGCATTTGTAACCACTGAAAAATAAGACCTCAGTAATTAGGGCAGCAACAACAAATTTATTGCATTGATAATGGTGATAATATAAACAGCTGGCAATGAGTCATTATCCATTAATGTAGATAACAGAGACTGCAGTGCATGGTCGGACACAACCCGAAAAACACAAATATGGCAACATTTCACTTTAATTTCATCTAAAAAGAACAGTTTATTGTAAGATGCAGAATAGCAAGGTCACCTGGCATGAGAGCACAACTGTTATGAATGAGCAGAAAATGCATCCAGGACAGAAACTCCAGCACACCGAATAAGTAAGATACTAAAGCACCGTAGTCCAAGGTAGACTGTAGACCTGCTTTCTGCAAGGTATGTCTCAATTTAGTAAACCGAAAACGAAGCTTTTGAAAACGTTCTCCATGGTGGAGGTTTTCTGTTTCTTGATCATGCAATATGACTATTGATTATGATATTACCAGCAACATAGCAGCTCATAGATCTTTTCGCTCGTCTACGCTTTTCACAGCTATTCATTGATTAAAACAGTGTTTTCAAGAGCAATGCATAAGATCTTTTGCTATGCCCTTTATGCAAATATGATATATAAGGTAAGGATTTATGTTTGAAAGAGCGTTGAGCAGCAAAATAAATAATACCTCTATTTTTATTTTTTTATATAATATGTTGTCTGTAACATTAAATATTGAGTGTTAATTATTGATAAACTAACATTTTTTTCCAATGAATTCTATAGAAATAATAATCATTATTGCAGCCCTTGTAATAATTACCAAACTTTAGACTTGCCATTCGAAGACAGGATTTCAAGACCAAATCATCATTTCTGCAAATGTATACCTGTTAACTGTGGGGTGGGACCTGCATGGTGCCTGTGTAAACGGCCGGGTGAACCAACAGGACAATAAGAATCAATGTAGGTGTGAAAGCACTCTTCTTATCCACTTAGTTGTCTGCTGACAGCTCCCAGATCCAACAAACTCCAATGGCATAGCACAACTGCAGGATCTGTCCACACTTAAGGACGATGTCTGATCAACAGAACACTCGTCCAATCAGCAGAAACTCTGAGCCCTTCTGACCTCCATAGCTGTGTAATAGCATCTAATTTTCTCTTCCTCTTGACAGCAGACCGCCTCCGGATACACATTAGCCTGAGCACAGTCACAGTGTTTCTTGTGTTCAAAACTTGCCACATTGTTTTATTTTGCTACTTATCAAAGGGTCAGTGTAACGACAGTTTTTAAGAAAGAGTAAAAGGGATTGAATATTGTTGTTATAACAAAATGGCAAATGACAGTGTTAATGAAAGATTTCAAAAAATCTTTTACTATGATCTTTGTCATTTTTGCAGTGCTACATTCATTAATTTAATTCAGTATTAAGATCTTTTTAAAGCAGCCCAAACCCCCAAACTCCAGGGTGAAAAGCTGCAACAGCTCTACATGTATTATGAAACCACAATGGATATCAGAGGTATAACAGTATACGGGAGTACAGAGAACGGCATAAATGTCTCTTTTTTACAACTACAATGTTTTGTTTAGCAAGTAATTACCGACCCTTCCTGCCTGCATTACATTGGTTGTTGCTCCAAACACCACACTATGGTATGTGATGCACTGTGGTTATGCAGGCATATGCAACAGGTTGGAGGTAATGAGATGAATTCTCCACAGGCAGATGGTACTACACCAATGGGGGCACCAAAAAGCAATGAAGTTCAAGGAAACAGCAGACCCACGAGCTCTATTCTCAAAGCAAGGTTGTGCTGAGACTCGCTGAATCGGATCTTTGAGAACAGCCATATTAAACACAAGTATTTTATGCGCCGACCAAGAGGGCACTTGTAGAGCCTGAAGATAAAATAGTTGGGGTTCAAGCCACCTTTTGGGTCTACTTGTGCTTGCTCAGTAGCCCACCATGTCTTACCTAAATTGTGTATCATTTAGGAAAGCACAAAGATCAGATTGGTACCACCCAACACTCAAACTGAAAGACTGAGTAGGGCAAAAAAACGTACATCAGGTACTTCACCCTAGTTAATGTAAGATTCCAAGAAATGTTCAACTACGATCTCAGTACTTTGTATGTGATCCAAAGCTTACTATGTTTCAGCAGTACTGCACACTATACAGTCACACCAGTAAAGCTATCTTGAATTGAACTGAGAGGGAAAGATAGGAGGAGAGAACAGAAAGGGCAACGAGAGGCTTGGACACAGAGTAAAAAGTGCCTGCAGAGATGTAAAATCACGGCGCCTTTGTTGAATCAAAATGCTTACTCATAAAAACCCCCGATGGGAAGCTTAAAATAAACGCACTCTGGCAATAACCCGCTTTCATTATCCATGTGAGGCGAAGAAAAAGCGACTCGCAGATTAAAGCAGACTTGACAGGTGTTAAGTAATAAATGTCTCCTTGTGGATGCTCAACTTGAATTTGTGTCACTTGCAGAAAAGTTAATTTATAACAGCAATTATGGGACGGGGGACAGAGGGGTTGGAAGAGGAAGACAGAATCCGAGGGAGGGCGAGGGGCTGAGCGAGGCGTGGACGGAAAGGGTCAGTGTGAAGAATGAGCAGGAAATGCAAAGAGGAGGAAGGAGAAAGAGAGGACGAGAAACGGTGAGATAACTGAAGCGGTGTTAGGTTTTGCTGCCTCATTCCTGTTTCCCTGTCTGTCCTGTACCCCTGTCATCCAATGCTTTATCCGAATCAGGTTACAAGCATTAGAACAGCAGTGCTGAGTAGTTAATCCTTCGACATAATACACAAAAGGATGTTCTTTTCAAAATTACAATCGCAGGAAAATGGCTTGAAACTTTTCAATAAGTTGAGATCGCATTTGAGACAAAACCAGTTCTCTTTTTTGGGATAGTCAAACAATGATGCCTGATTTAATAGTTACAAATGTAAATAATTTAACAGATTTTTTATTTGATGAACTTTTTTCTAGTTTACGTGAGCAAATTCTCATTAACACAGCAGAAGATAAATGCACAATGTCTTTTGTTCAGCTTCTTTATAAGCTGTATCCTGTTGTTCAATTAATTCTATATATAATATATAGAGTACTATGCAAAAGTCAGGGACTAGCCTTTATTTATTTACAGCCAAAATGGCCATTAAGTACCATCAGAAAACATATATTTAACAGAAAATTACACAAACGCCTCAACAACTCAATATAATATCTCATTTAGTATTTGTGTGAATCCACTATACGTCTTCATTACAGCTTCCTTTCTTTTCAGGGGACTTGCTTCAGCCTTTGAAAGAAATCTGCAGGGATATTTTTCCCACACCTCCAAAGTTCAGATCGGTATCGACCAACAATGAAAAAGAAAGTATTCGGATTCAGATAGGAGGGCAAAAAACATGGACGTAACTAGGACGTCCTTATTTAATGTAAAATTCTGAGAAATGTTTGTGGACAGAAAGAAGACGACAGGAAACGACTAGATTCCTGAAGATTCTCCGCATTTTCTGCTTCTCACAATCCAAGAAATCCCTAACACATTCAGTAATGTTGGAGCCGTAACTCTCCGAAACATTCACAGCACATCTTTTCCTACTGACCTGCTCTTTTCTTACTTTTCCCCTCATACACAACTTTGTTTTTATGCGACCACTGTTTCATGATTAAGTCTGAAATGTCCAGTTGGGGAATGGAAGCATCAATTATTACAGTTTTTAGTGAAGACAAAGAAAGTGTGCTTTTTTTAAAAGTTTGTGCAATTAAATGGTAAAAACTGCAAAGCTTTAGGCATAAATAGCGCAGAGCTTCAGCAGACATGAAAATGTGGATTCATCTCTGAAAAATCCCAGTTATTAGCGCTAAAATCTCAACTGCCATTTGAACATCCCTGTTTGCTCCTAACATACTCGCATTGACTTCTTCACACATTGTAGTCTCTTTCTAACTGGACATATTCTGCCCTGACTAAGTTAGCAGGCTGGACAGGTAGCAGAAAGTTAACCAAGTAACAAACTAACACTACTATAATAAAATTCTTCAGACTTCAAGCCCTTAAATTAAATGTTACTTATAAACAGATACATACAATGTAAAGAATGTTACATGCCTGTTACAAGCAAAAAATGTCTGTATTTAACTACATTTGACATAAAAATGCAAAGAATTCAGAGAAAGAATTCTAACTCCGCTAGGCTAATATAGCTAGCTACCATAGTGAAATTGCAAGGAGCATTATTAAAAAGCTTTAGAAAACAGATTTCTACATTAGACATTAGACATTGCTGTGAAAATTGAACAATTTATAGTTCCTTGTCTGCACCTGACTCTCGGTGAAAGGACAATTACAAAGTTTAAATGAACAGACTTTATTAGCGTGAATAATTGGTGAACTATTAGGGCTAGAAACAGGATCCTCTGACTAAAACAGGGAGATGGCATCACGATGCTGGCTCGATACTGTTTGTCAACCATCAAAGATGTCTATTGGCATCGTCCATGGGCCCAACTCTATCTCTGACTTTTGCCCTGTATATTTGTCCTACATATTTTTAAAAATGTACAGTACTGTGTGAAAGTTTTAGGCATCTAAGCAAATTTTAAAATAATTTACCTCAGCAGTGAGTTTATCACAATATACATTAGAATAAAGTCATATTCGTAATTCAAATAAATATAAAAACAATAAAAAGTAACAAGAATTTCTTTGGTCCATATTTTTCCTTGACACCTTCACAGCCGCCACAGAGACTCGTTAATATCATCAATGACATCATGAGCTCAATTTACTGAAGCACTGGTTGGTCAAACCAGGAGCTGCTTTTTAACTACATATAATACTGTAATACTGGGCTTCCTCGAGGAGAGGCTTGGAAATGGTTAAACAAACACACAAACGTCCAGAAAATCACTATATATATATATATATATATATATATATATATATATATTACACAAAATAAATAGATTTTGAAAATGTGTCTTGGGTACCTAAGACTTTCACACAGTACTGCAGTATTTTACACTTTTATCTCATTACCACAACAGAAAGTTTTTCTTTTTCCTTGTGCCACATAATATTCTGTTGCTTTGCTTCACTTCCTTGAAGACTGCAAGGTTTACAAAGTCTTCAGTGAACGTTTATACAAACTCTAATGAAAAACTCCTAATGAAAAATTATAAACACTGATAATGAGACCAGATATGAGACAACACAATGTGATAATGAGAATTGGGGGGAAAACTGCCAAAACAAAAAATTGAGTAATTTAACTTTTTGCTGTCTCACAGAAAGCTCCCATTCAACTACTAAATTATCTGCATGATGATTCTGACACTCAAATATTTATGAACATGGTGTGAAACTGTTTGGTGAGACTGACCCAATAAGAGCTTTGAAAGACAAAAGAAGGATGGATGAAGAGAAAAAGGGAAGAGGACTGAGTTCACAGTTGCGAGATAGAAGACTCCAGAAAGTCAGAGGGAGAGTTAAAAGAGAGAAAAAAGGGAAAAGGTTGGGAAAGAGGATGAAGGGATATGTGTCCACATTCTTTCGGAAGCCAGTGGGGAAAAGCGCTCTCTCTCCACAAACTAATGAAGGCCACTGAGACTGTAAGACTGACTTTGAACAATGGACTTACGCACCCAACCTCTTGGATTATTAAGACAGTATTGAAGATGCACTAGAGCCCTTTCGTGGTGCCATACTGGCCCAACAATTAGATAAGCTTACTGACAATATATTACATAGTATTGCAGTATATTAGTATCGAGATCTGGCAAATAAGGGACCAATTAGATGTGCCAGATGACTTCAGACAAAGCTGAATGTCGTCCATAGTAAAACACATGACTGGGAGGAGATAGAATTACTCTACATAAGCATCGATGGAGGATCAAATTGTCTTTCAGAAGCAGCAAAAGCTAAAATCGGACAGTGATGATGATGTCAGTGCTGACTGCAGCACGGGGCAAATGCGAGCAGAATTGATCTCGAGCCATCTGATCAAGACATAGATGAAATGGAGACCAGAAATCGTGGAGGGGAATCACATGGCCCTGCTGAGACTCAGTTTCCTCTGCCAAGAAGATGAAACAACGTCTCCTGCAATGTATTGCTGCAATCTACTTCCAATTCCATAACCAGAAAAGGTTGAAATATGGACCATAATTCCATAGTCACATTTATAGGATTTGCTCCGTGGCTCATAAACAATTGAAAGTACATATTCTAGACCTTCACAGGAACCCTCTTCTGGCACCAAAGCTTGAGCCAGTGCCATGAGTCGTATATTTCATGACTGACCATGCTACAAATGCAGAGAACTGATATGCTTATGATGCTAATGCTAATGTGCCACCCTCGTGCATGAGCAACGATATAAACACCAAGAGACAAAGAAAAATAAACGTCTTTGTGCCCCTAAAAGCAAAAACTCTTAGGAGAAAAAAATATATATAGAATTAAAAAAAGGAATAGAAACTTAAGCCATTTGGGGATTTTTTTTTTTTCAAGAAAAAAAGTCACTTTGAATGGAAGTCTATGGATAAACATGCTTTCTTTGGCATCAGACAAGATTTTAGCCTTTCAGCCTCAGCCATACTCAACTAGACAAACCCGACAAGGTTAAGCAAGTCAGACACATTCACAAAGTAAATCTCATATCTCACTGAAATTCCAAGTTAATGTCACTCATTTTTGGCTTAAATCTTACTGAGATTTAGACTATATGACTGAATAGAATTCACCACATCACTGAACTCGGATTCACTTCTACCGCCACTTAAATGCTGCAAACTGAGCTCTTTCAAGAGACGTGTTTAGTGGTTGTCATCCGTTTCATTAAGGGTTACTGTAAGTCTTTCCTTTGCCATAAACAGCCATTGTCTAAAGATTTACGGGCAGGAATGGCTAGTGTCCTTGGGGCGCACTTGATGGTTCCATATTTTCGTTCAAAACACTTTCAGCAAGAATGCAGGACCATCTAGTTTGCTCCAATGACTGGGCTGAGAAACACTGGGCTAGAGGAAGATTTCAGGACCATCCGTTCAAAGAACTGAACTCATTCGTAACCACTTGTTGGTTATCATAACTAACGTTTAATAACTGTAACACTGATGTACCATACAACAGCATTTTTAACAAGCTTACTTGATAAGGAGGTCTTTTACTAGCACATGTCCTAAAACATGCATGCACTGCTGGGGTTTGTCTAACAATGCAAGTTCAACTTAACAGGATTTCTGAGCAAGTTTCAGCTTCATTAAACCTAACAAACACGGCCACTGTTAACTCGTTTTACAACAGCATTTAACATCTTATCTGTTCTCTGTTAATCCAGGTTTTGATTCTTAAACTGAGATTAATCCTGGAGTGCATATGAAAGTGTGATGTTTATGACGAAGAGCCAGTCACACATCTGCATAACTCATAGTCAGGTGCCAAAAGTAATGTCCTCCAGTTATGCTGACCTTTTCTTACTCACAAATATTTAAGTAACGTTCTTGCATCTTCACTTCAAAAACACCACAGTGCCCTTCGCTAGAAAGTTGACTTTGCCTGCAGCAAACAGTAAACATTTGTGAAACCCTAGTTCTAAAACCTGGGCCAAACATGACCAAAATTCAATATTTTTTTTTTTCCCCGTTCCATTAGGATTCAAATTTGAAAGCATATATCTATATTTTTTTGTGTTTTACCATTAATTGAAGGATCGTCTGAAAGAAGGCACAAGCATATTGCACAGCGAGCATTCTGTGCGAAAAGCTTGACATCCCTGAGTCGTGCATTGAGATGCTGAGCACACAGTGGATCTCCTGAAAAACACCAGCCACTGGAGGACCCACAGGCACACAAGAAGGAGGTGCGCCAGACTTCCAGAAGTTTTCTCTTTCCTTTTCCCTCTCGCCGTCTTTATCTCATTTGACTCCTAAATGTCTCCTCTCCCTTGCCATGCACTCTTTTTCCTTCGCTCACTTACTGCTCTTTCTTTCTTTCTTTCTTTCTTTCTTTCTTTCTTTCTGCCTCTCTTTCTCGCTCCCTTTCTCTTAGGGGTCACTGTATGACCTTGTTTGTGTCTTGGCTAAGCGGTGGTGAGCATTTCTTAGAGCTGCTATGCCACCTGATCTTTCTTGCTTTCAGTTCTCTATCGATCACCCCCCCCCCCCCGAACCCCCACTTGCACTTTCCCAAGGACAGAAACCTAACCCACACCATCCTTTCTCTTCCACCCCATCTTCGTCCCCCTCGTTTCCATCTCGTCCACCACTCCCTCCATCATCCTCGTCTCTTCCCTAATTCTTTCCCTCCCTCTCATCCTCTCCCTACACCTTCCCCTCCCCCTCTTTCCCACCCTGCCCCAGTCCCAAGGTTGTGATGACCAGCATTATGAATTAATAATGCAAAGAGCAAGGATCGCTTTCAGAAAAACCATTTAGGCTGCTATTGTGTTACTGAAGGCTGTGCGTTGAGCTGGCTGAGTCAATGTGGCAGAAATGCTATAGGATAGACAGAAGCAGCCCATTCCACAACGTTAACTAAAAGCTCTGCCCTGAAGCTATACATGCACAACGCAGCCCAGGTCCTCCAAATGACCTTAAACCTCTCTCTCCCTCTCTCCGCCGCTCCCGCTCCCCAAAACGTTCAGGTCATTTTACTCTCTAAAAACACTTTACTCCTCCGCAGCAATATTTCTGTACATGAAACACAGGCGTTTGAAGCACTCAATGCGTTCGGCTTAAACCGACATCTAATATATTAACTATGTCCTGCTTTGACAATATGAACTTGTATGAGTGATCAGGACTCAGGCCGTTTAAACCCTACACCATTTTGCTGACTGCGTCAGCGTTAAGGTGAATAATTATCATTCCGACACAGACTTGACATGCACCTTTACGTGGGATCTGTGGGTTGAAATGTGAGCGAGCAGGGAAAGAGAATTCTGATGTACTGTTACTGGACAACAAAGGCTGCCCTAGATTAAATTATAAAACCCCAGAGCATCCTTCAATATGTGGTACATTTAGCTCTCCTTTCTTCAGCAAGTAAAAATAGCAGAGTGCCTAACTAGAGACTGGAGGACCCTCTGTCTGGTTTCATCATGGAATACAAGCATTACACGGCACTTTGTGCTACATGTGCGCACCACTTCTCCAGTACATGAAACTCCTCAGTTGCTGTATGAATTATAGGACGTATACTGTGTAACAAGTTGCCGTACCAAGCCTTTCTTCTAGATCAGTGAGTACAAACCCGTGCGGCCTCATTGGCAAACAACCACTGAATGAATTTGATATGTGCGTGATTTTTCATTTGTTATTTTTTAATAAATGCTGTGACACAAGACCTTGCAAATTAGTACAGACTAGCATAAATAAACATCTGAGTAATGTCTTGATGTTGCATCATAAGCTTGGATGTCTGCTGTCATATGAGAGCCTATATAACAGTAAGTGACAGTTTAATATAACAAAACTTTCAAATCTTAGATTTGTGGACATTCACATTAATAACATCCCTTCTCAACAGTGTATAATGTATTGATGGGTTGCAACGGCAACATGGATTATATGTCATCACACGTTCACTGATATTTTTCATATTTCTGGGACATATTTAACAACCTCTACCTGAATGCAGAAGGGATCCTGCGGTACACTCTGCCGCTGTGTCAGCCAGCACAGTCCCACATAAAAGACTTTCCTTCTTTCTAAATTCTAAAATTCCCCAAAGTACACTGGAGGAGGACCCCAAAGACAGGGTCATCTCTTGTTTTCCTTCCAGCCACTGACTGCTGGAGAAGCATATGCAGTATTCATTTCAGTTGGATTCATTTTAGTAGGGGAGCTTCAGTAATTTAAGTCATACCGGCTTTATCCATGGTTTTCATCTAGAATTAATCTGCACTATGCATAGTTTTCACAAGTCAGTTTCAAAAGTACTACTTCAGAAGAGAACAGCTTTCTGCCAGAACTGCCAGAATCCCTAGCTCCTTTAAGAATAGTAGCACTGTTCTCATTCATTTCATGATAAAACAGTAACAAAATATACTACCAGCATTGCTGTGCACCGTGTTGTTATTGTTATTGAATGTGGCACCTGTGGCCTAATGCTAACATGTCACTGCGGTTGGAACAAGAGCTTGTATCTCCATTTTTGTCATTTTAATTTTTTTTTACCTAATATGAAAGTATCCACTGCCCTTTGCATTGTGTGTATATTTCAGAATGAATTAATCAAAACAAACAGGGCAAAATTACTCCTTCTCCTGTGAAGTTAACATTTTGGAGATAGAAGGTTTTGTATTGACAGCAGCGATGTACATCCATGCAATGATGATGTTTCAAATCACTCATATGATTTGCCCATTCAAACTCTAATACTCTAACAAATATGTGCTAAGATACCTTCCACACAATCGGTACCACTGCATCCGAGAACCTATGAGCTGTCCTTAGGGAAAAAATTCCCATTGCACCTGTCCACCAGTATAACATTGCACTAGCATTACCAAGCTCAACATCTTTTCGATTAAAATTGGGTTACCAAACAGGGGCTTTTCCAAGATCACAAGACTCTTGAGCTGACCTCAACAATCTCCACAGCTACAAGAGTGATGTGTTTTCTCTGATAACTCACTGAGCCACAGCTTCAGTGCAACAGCTGTTGAATCACCCTCCCTGCCACCAAATTTCCTGAGCATAGCCCAGGCCAAATCTCTCTTAGTGGTGCAAAAAAACGCTGAACTGTCTAAACCCAAAAGCCACCAATCTGCTGGGCTCTGATCTACCACCTATACATGGAGATTCAGGACTGCTGCTTTTCCGTACATGACGGCCCAACCGAAAATATCTACTATTTTCCTCTGAATGTTCTGCCACAGCTCATTTGGAGGCATTTTGGAGGCACAAAATAAAAAACACAGAGGGAAAAGGGGAGCGAGCAGCAGACGTTTTGATTCTCCTCTGTTCTGTATGGATTACGTCTCAACCATTTTTCAATCCAATCTTCAAGAGAGAAGGTAAACAATCAGTCTTGATAAAGGATTGGATAAATCCTCAATCAGACACATTCGCCGTAAAACAACCCTTTATTACGAAGGCTCGCACCACCAAATTGGATTCTCCCATCAGAGAGGCAGAGCGAGGGAGAAGGAGAAGGAGGAAAAGGGAGAAGGAGAAGGAGGACGAGGAAGAGAGAGAAAAGAAGGGCGGAGAGTTGCCTCCCTTAAGTTGCCCCCTATTGCTTTTACATTTAACGTTCTAGGTGTACTCTGTACTGGCCATGTCATGTGTCAGTCTTTCCATCAGTCCATCAGTTGATTTTGGCAGCTAGTAATCCATCCATGTTGACATGTTTAGTGGCTTTACACAAGTCTAAACACCGAAATAATTTGGCTGAGCTCTGATACGAGCAGGTCACAAGTCCATGTCATGACTGAAAAACAAATTAAAAACAGAATATAAATGACTGGACTCTTTACATTTAAGGCACTTGATAGCTGTTCAAACCTGGACAGACTTTTAAAGACGCCTGTCACTTACTTTAAATATTCATCAGGCTGAAAACAAGTTATGCTTGGCAAGGGACAAAAAAGCGAGGACAAACAGGGGCGGTAGAGGTTAAGAGGGTTGATGTAGGATCATGTTTTCGATGATAGTTGCAGAATGTCACTGCAGCTGGGAACTCAGTACTCCCTCTGGGATGAAACGCACACACACAGACACACACACACACACACACACACTAGAGTTGTGCGGTATAGCAAAAGACCAGCATTGCGATGCTGCTACATGTTGCAGTAAACCTTGCTAAACAAAAATGTTTCAGTGACAAAGTGAAAGATACTCTATTTAGGCCTATTCTATTTTGACTAAAAAAATTCAATGTTGGATTACATGAAGGGTCACTGGTAACATTCTACCATAGGGTATTGTTAATTAAGCTACTTGACTCGTACATAAGATTGTATTTTCAACTGACATAATCCTACGTAAATATTTATAAACACTTACTTCAATAGGCGTCATTCACTATAAAGGTTGCATTTGCCAATTTTGATAAAAGTTAGCTAAAGCAGTCTTTATGACGGAATGTGTCTGTTGATATAAGCATTTATAAACATGTATGTAGTGTTGTTAGCTGTCATGACAAGCTTATGTAGGTGTCATGTAGCCTTATGAACAGTACACTACAGTAAAGTGTTACCGGCTCACTTATGTTATGCACAAAGGGCCATTTTCATTCCAGTGCTTGAAAAGTACACCTGATTCTTGCCCCCTCACTGGCCTTTTTGGAAAAGACTGCAATGTGAATGGTCAAGATGCTCACAGCCCAGAAAATACACGTGATTGTATAGAGCAGTGGGTCCCTACCCCGGCCTCAGGGACCCCCTGATGGTCCACATTTTTAATAGATGATGTGGAATGTCTGTGCCCCCGTGAAACCACTGGTTTTGAGGTCTCATTTGCATATTGCAGCCATCTGTGCTATCAGTATTGCAAAGAGCAACATCATGATAATGATTAACTATATATTGTGCATCCCTAGTATACCTACTGGTATCACTGATGGTAAACGTCCACCAGGCTCCAATTCCCATCACACAGCTGACTTACTTGACTCATGGTGTATGACAATTCTGCGATGGTTAAAATTTGACCAATCAGTGGTCTGCATTATTACCGTACTGCTCAGTAGAAAAAAACACCATGAGATCATCCATCCAGGAACCATGTGCATCTCCTCCTACACGTTTCATTCCACAATTATGATTTCAGTCAGGTCTAATAAGCAACACAGTGAGAGAAAGTAACCAGCCTGTCCTGACCGAACTAGATGAAACTTGTCATTTGTACAGATAATAGTGTGCTTTAGTGTCTGCATTTGTGTGCGTGTGTATCCCAGTAGTAGCTGAGAAGCACACATCGGTGCCAGATCTCCATGGCGACCCAGTTGCAGTCTGTGCCAAGTCCAGGAAGACACTGAATTAGGGTCACTATGGCCTGCTTCCAAATCCAAATTAAAATGAGCCCTTACTCACTTCCTTTACTGCCTTCTTTATCTGCAAATCCATGGTGCAGAGATAAACCAGCACTTATGTTGTTTTAATGTAACCGTTCTAACTGGCTTGTCACTGTGTGCATGTACAAGTGTGTGTGTGTGTGTGTGTGTGTGCCGAGGGTCATCAAAGGATCATGACTAAACACTTGTTGCCCATTTTGGAAGAACAATTACTGACGGTGTGACTGGAAAACAATGGTACACTTCAAAAAGTGTCTCCCAGTAGGAAAAAAAAAACAATTAAGGTTAAAATCATTTGATACAGCTGAGTGGGTTTTAAATGTGAATTTGTTGAAATCCCCTGGTATAGCAGTGTCTTTAAAAATGGCCTTGACTCCCCTCTCGTCCCTCCTCTTCTCACTGGTCATAGAACCAGTGAACCTATATTACTACGCAGCGAGGATATAATTAAGGGGATAAAGGGATAAGATGAGGTTTAGATCATATATATATATATATATATATATATATATATATATATATATATATATATATATATATATATATATGATCCAATGTCTAGCTTACCAGAATTACTTAATGCATTAAATAGTTTCAGTAAAGTATCAGGATATAAAATACACCCCCCCCCCACCTTATAACCAGTAACTAAGTAAATGTAATTCGTTACTGTACTTAAGTAGTTTTTTCGGGTATCTGTACTTTATTTAAGTATTTCCATTTTGGGTGACTTTTTACTTTCATTCCACTACATTTTAAAGTCAAATATCTTTACTTTTTACTCCACTACACTTTGAGAAATCTGTCGTTCCTTTTGGTTTTTGTGTGTATAAAAACATGGCAAAACAAAAGAAGCACAAAGCAAGTGCACCAATTAGGGCACAGCGGTCACTTTGTTCTGAGCTTGTTTTCACCTGTTGGTCATCCCGACATGGTACAAGCACACAGTTTAACGTCAGCACAGCAGCATAAAAATTTGGGAGTACATACATCGACCTAAATGACGAACTAACTTAACTTTGTCTAAATAGGTCACAATATAGAAATATGTCCACATAAGCAGTCGTGACTGGCGTGTTTCTTTTTTTCCTCAATTTATACAAACACTTTCATTTTATAGTAAATTAGTTTCGGTTAGTTTATGTTTATGTTTATGAACAGAGACCTACAGATCGATACAGTAAAGGAGAACTTATTTGTGATCCTGAGTTTAAAGCAAGATTTTATTAAACTTGTAACTAATTTATAAAGTAAACTTAAACTGAAACTTTGCTTGTTTATAAAAGTGATTTCAGAGCCACTCGGTTCTCCCTGATGCAAACTGTTTACCTTCAGTGTTTTGTGCTTATGATCATTTTAATAGACGTCAGCGTCACTAATTAATGACGTTCTATTAAAAGATTGGTTCTCCTAGAGAGACGCTGGAGGATTTTCACCTGAAATGAGTTCATGAAACATCAGAGCCATAATTTATCTTTTAGAACTTTTACTTTTGATACTTAAGTACATTTGAAGGTAAATACTTTTGTACTTTTACTCACGTTGAGGTCTAGAGTAAGGACTTTTACTTTTACTGGAGTAATATTTTACCTTGGGTATCTCTACTTTAACTCAAGTACATGTTCTCTGTACTTTGTCCACCTCTGCTTATAACCAGTATTAAACAAGTTTTTGAACGGTGGAACCTACTCCCTTTATCCTTAGGAGGTAGAGTAAATATAATCAAAATGAACGTGGCACTAAAATTTTTATTTTTACTTCAAAATATTCCAATATTTTTAACAAAATCTTTTTTTAGATACATCATTAAGTTGATTGTCGAGTTTATCTGGCACAATAAACGACCCAGAGCACACTTGAGTATTCTACAAAAACATCATACACAAGGGGGTTTATCATTGCCAAATTTTTTGTATTACTATTGGGCCTGTAACGCACAGATACTATTACACTGGATTAGTACCACAAACGAACAGAGTGATCCTAAGAGGGTGCAATTGGAAAGGAACTCATGTAGTCCTATCTCACGGCAGGCACTGATTTGCTCAATTATCCTGATGCCTGAGCCACTATCCAACTATACATCTAATCTGATTGTGAAATATTCCATAAAAATCTGGATACAGTTTAGAAATAAATTCTCACTTAAAAATACCTCCAGTTTAGCTCCTATAATTGGTAATAACATGTTTACTCCCTCAGTAACTGGCACAGCTTTCATTAAATGGAGGGACAAGTGCTTTCATAGAATAAAAGATCTTTTTATTGCTAACAATTTTGGGACATTTGAACAGCTGAGTAGAATTGTGAATATCCTGCATTCACTTTTTTTTTTTAGGTATTTACAACTTTGTAGTTTTATTTCATCACATTACCCTCAATTCCCCACCTTGCCATCAAAATATCTTCTAGATGTCATTTTAGAACCTGCAAACTCACCAAGAATTGGTACAGTATATGCTTTAATTAATTCAGAAGAATCTGAATCTCTACTTTCACTGAAACAACAATGGGAAGAGGAGTTAGATATACAAATATGTGAAAAAATGAGAGGATGCTTTGAATAGAATTCATTCTTCATCAATATGTTTGAGACACACTGTGATGCAGTTCAAGGTTGTTCATCGTTTACATTGGTCTGAAGTAAAGCTGAACAAATTCATACCGGATATTGACTCTATGTGTGTAAAACGGATCTAGCCACCGTTTCACATATGTATTGGTCTTGTTCTAAATTAATGACATTCAATATTTTCCTTCCTTTCAAATGTTTTAGAAGCTTTTATTCCACCTTCACCACTCAGGGCTATATTTGGGGTGATACCTAAAGATATTTGTATAGGCAAACCAACAAAAACTGTGAGAGCTTTCACAACCTTGTTAGCAAGATGATTGATATTGCTCAAAAGGACACACACCCGCCTACTTTTAACCACTGGATTAGGGATTTAATGTTTTCTTGAATCTCAAAAAAATCAGTTGCACAACAAGAGGGGATAGCTCAAAATTTTATGTTATCTGTCAGCCTGTCGTTACATATGTGGAACAGATGGACTCTGTGGATATTGATGCATGAGATTGTACTACCACTGTTTGTTATTGTCACTACTTTTTTTCTTTTTTTGACTGTTACAGCCACCTTTACTATTTTGTATTTGTTTATATACGCATTTATTTTTAAAGAAGGGAATTTATAGGTGCAGTAGGGAGTAGGAGGGTTTGGGGCTATCTTATTTTATTTTATTTTATTTCTTTAATGTAATAACTCATTCGAAATAATAAAAAGACCTTTTGACAGAAAAAAAAAGAAATGGCCTTGACTAAAATCACTTGGGAAATTTTCTAATATTGAACCTGTTTAAAATCTCTCTGTATAATCATAGTTTAAACAAGCGCTTGTTTAAAATCACTTGGTATAACAGAACATTTTAAAATAACATTCTGAAAATCATTTATAACTGAGCGGTTTAAAACATCAGGTTGTTTAAAATCACTTACTATAACTGAGCGGTTTCAAACATCAGGTTGTTTAAAATCACTTACTATAAATGAGCGGTTTCAAACATCAGGTTGTTTAAAATCACTTACTATAACTGAGCGGTTTCAAACATCAACTTGTTAAAAATCACTATAAATGAGCGGTTTCAAACATCAACTTGTTTAAAATCACTTACTATAACTGAGCGGTTTCAAACATCAACTTGTTTAAAAACACTTACTATAACTGAGCGGTTTCAAACATCAACTTGTTTAAATTCACTTACTATAACTGAGCGGTTTCAAACATCAACTTGTTTAAAATCACTTACTATAACTGAGCAGTTTCAAACATCAACTTGTTAAAAAACACTTACTATAACTGAGTGGTTTCAAACATCAGGTTGTTTAAAATCACTTACTATAACTGAGTGGTTTCAAACATCAGGTTGTTTAAAATCACTTACTATAACTGAGCGGTTTCAAACATCAGCTTGATAAAATCACTTACTATAACTGAGTGGTTTCAAACATCAGGTTGTTTAAAATCACTTGCTATAACTGAGTGGTTTCAAACATCAGGTTGTTTAAAATCACTTACTATAACTGAGCGGTTTCAAACATCAGCTTGATAAAATCACTTACTATAACTGAGCAGTTTCAAACATCAACTTGTTAAAAAACACTTACTATAACTGAGCGGTTTCAAACATCAGGTTGTTTAAATTCACTTACTATAACTGAGCGGTTTCAAACATCAGGTTGTTTAAAATCACTTACTATAACTGAGCGGTTTCAAACATTAACTTGTTTAAATTCACTTACTATAACTGAGCGGTTTCAAACATCAACTTGTTTAAAATCACTTACTATAACTGAGCAGTTTCAAACATCAACTTGTTTAAAATCACTTACTATAAATGAGCAGTTTCAAACATCAACTTGTTTAAAAACACTTACTATAACTGAGTGGTTTCAAACATCAGGTTGTTTAAAATCACTTACTATAACTGAGCGGTTTCAAACATCAACTTGTTTAAATTCACTTACTGTAATTGAGCGGTTTCAAACATCAACTTGTTTAAATTCACTTACTGTAATTGAGCGGTTTGAAACATCAACTTGTTTAAATTCACTTACTATAACTGAGTGGTTTCAAACATCAACTTGCTTGAAATTGCTTAGTATAATTAAGTGGTTTCAAACATGAACTTGCTTAAAATCACTTGGTATAAGTGAGCGATTTTAAATACTGAAATAGTTTAAATTAATTCAATATAACTGAATACACTGCTTCAATGGCACAAATCACTATGTCAGGAAAAGGGAACTAAAAGAAACTTAAAGAGGATTCATTTAATATTAAACAGCTTGCCAATAATATGAAATAATACACACATGTAATGCTGTAATAACATAGTATAACTGAGTGCTTCACTGAGTTTCAAACTGTTTGTTATAACTGAGCAGTTTCAAACTACAGAAATGCAGCTAACTGGACATGAAGACCCCAGAAACACTGCACAGATTTACGTACATAAACCTTATAAAAGGTATATGTCTGTCACTCTTTCTCTTTGTTTTACTGATGTAATCTCTCTCTGACCCTCAGTGTCTATCATTCTGCCAATGTGGCTAAAAAAAACACAGGATTTTTCAGGACACAGCAGAGGTACACAGTGGTAAAGATCTAATTACACACACCCACACAAGCAGGCACAAACGAGGTAAAGTTCTCAGTCATTCAGTCTTAAAAATCGAAATGCACATGTACTGTACATACAGAGAAGTAGTGAAGTGTGAAGGTTCCATGCTCCAGGCAACAGCAGCCCTGATAGCGCATGCAATATTGTTATTATTGTTTTATATTCAGAGAGCGTGACCATATCATTATTATTCTACTTACTGAGTGGAGCGGGCCCCAGAAGCAACGGGAAATTGGTGCTGCAATTTTACAAAATTTTTTGCGGGGGAATATTTTGCCTGGGTTCTGATCGAAACTTGCCATTCTGAGAGAAGCTCCTCTTTTGCCTGTGTGTGATTGGAAGAGGGGGCGTCCTGAAAAAAAAATACTGATTCAGATTTTATTTGGCAATCACGGCTTGTACTATATGGATATCCAGCATGACTGGAAAAAAGAATGTATTTGAGTAGGTTTTGGTAAGTGAGAAGGAGAAACTGAGAGGAAGAGAGAGACAGTGGATACAGAAAGCTAACAACAGCATTTCATTTCAACTAAAATATTAATATTAGCAAAAGTTTCAAAAAGAACCCTAAGAAGCGGATAGTTCATTCCATAGTTGGTCACAGGAATTACATGCATTCTGTATTAACAGGTTCTGTCTCCTTTCTGCTTGTTCCGATGTCGAGATGACAAAAAATGTGGTATTTTTATTTATTTATTTATTTTGGCTGCAAAACAAGTCTTAAGTACTGTTCAGAGGGGATCAGTTTTCCACGGGGAGGTGGGGTAAAGCCAATTGACCAGAGGATGTCCAAAATGTTTATGACTAGTTAACATAGGATGCAAAATCTCAGTATAAGTGACACAGATGGGAGTGGCTTCTTGATTTATGTACTACCGTCTCGCCAGAAAAGAGCGAAAATGTTTTAGCATTAAATTTGTTAGTTATTCTGTTGAAAATAACCATCTGTCATGCTGTCATTAGCATTATCATTAGCAGCTTAGCAGCAAATTGAAACTTTTTGTGTTTTAATGTTGTGAGCTGCACACCTGAGTTAGGACAGTACATAGGCTTGATTTTAGCCAAGGAGAACACAAGTAAATGCTTCTTTGTGTGATTCCACCTTTCCAGGAGTGGCCCACCTACCTAAATTTCACCAAAAGTGCACTGACAACTCCAGGAGGTCACAAAAGAACACAGACAAGCATCTAAAGAATTGCAGGCCTCACTGACCTCAGTTAAAGTCAATGTACACTATTCAACAATAAGAAAGACACTGGGCGAAAATGGCAATGGGAGAGTTGAAGGCGCAAATCACTGCTAACCAAAAAGAATACAAAGGCTTGTCATATGCCAAAAAACGTCGAAAAAGCCCCCAAGAGTTTAGCGATAACATTCTGGGGACTGTTAAGTCAAAGGTGGAACTTGGTGGTCCTGTTACATCTGGCATAAAACTAACACTGCATTCTACCAAACGAACATCACACCAACCGTCAAACATGGTTGTGGTGGTGTGATGGTCTGGGGCTGCTTTGCTTCTGCAGGACCTGGATGACTTGTCATAATTGATAAAACCATGAATTCTGCTCTCTATCAGAAAATCCCGAAGGAGAATGTCCACCTGTCAGTTTGACCACCTCTGAATGGCCCAAAAGAAACAAAATGAAGGTTTTAGAGTCTTCACTTGATTCTCATTGAGATGCAAGACCTAAAACAGGCAGTTCCTGCTCAAAAACCATTCAATGTAGCCAAATTTTCTTACAATTCTGCCAAGACTGGGTCAAAATTCCTTTACATCAGTGCAAAAGACTCACTGCAAGTTATTGCAAATGTTTGATTACAGTTGTTACTGCCAAGGGGTTATTACTTTTTCACATGGGTGATATAGGTTTTGAATAAATTTAAATAAAAAATTGTATTTAAAATTTATTTAAAAGCTGCATTTTGTGTTTATTCATGTTGTCTTTATCTTATATTAAAATTAGGTGATCTGTCAAATTTAAATGTGACAGAAATTGAAGAAATAATAGAAAGCAAATACTTTTTCACAGCACTGTTTCACCAGGTTTTGTTAATACATTACTGTGATTATTACATCACTATGTTGATTCAAACAGGACCACTATTACTGAGGAAGCTTCGCGTTTGGCGAATTATAGAAGTTCATCTGGAATTATTATGTTATTATTATTATTACCTTGTAAAAACATGACAGACAGGGCGGATTCATACTGGATTAAAATCACAGATCTCATTGATAATCACTCAAATTATGGCACCTCTCCAGGTAAAACTAATCCAGCTCCAAGAGGGCTAAGGACTGCACAACTTTAAATATAACTGTCATTTTTAATTAAACATATTGGCATAATAATAGACATTAATATACACTCAGTGTGAGATTTCTTGGAGGCATTTCTTTTGCAGGTGTGCACTGAAAAGTAGAATTCATTTCCTCTGTATGTGTGATCGCTCTCTAGCCCTGCCTCACACTTGGGCTGACTCAACTCTCTCTGTGTGAGGCCTGATGAGTCAGATGTGTGTATGTGTGTATGAAAATCAAGGAAGAGTGTGTTGAATTCATGATCTGATGAAAGTGGACAAAGAACCTGAGGGAGATCCGCTTTACACCTCCATACGTATTGTTATCAGATCAGCTTACCTTATATAAAACACACACACATGCACACACATATGCTTTGATTTTATACAATAACAGGACAAGAAGTACACATTATATACATTACATGGCCAGAAGTACATGAACATCTGAACCTCACGTCTATATGAGCTTGTTAGAAATCCAATTCCAAAACCATGATAATTAATATGGAGCTTTCCCTCCATTTGGCACTTCTGGGCAGGCTTTTCACAAGATTTTGGAGTGAGTATGTGGGATATTGTGGCCATTCAGTCTAGAGAGAACTTGTGAGGTCAGGTAATGATGTTGGACAAGAAGGCCTGGCTTACAACATTCCAGTTCATCCCAAAGGTGTTCAGTGGTGTTGAGGTCAGGGCTTTGTGTAGGCCACTGGAGTTCCTCCACACTAAACAATGAGCTCACTTTGTGTGCTGGGGCACAGACATGCTGGAATGGGAAAGGGCCTTCCCTAAACTGTTCCTACACATTTGGAAGTGTATAATTGTCCAAAATGTCTCTGTGGGCTGTAGCATTAACATTACACTACTCTTCGCTGGAGTCCAAACACTGAAAAACAGCCCCAGACCATTATCCCTACTTTACTGTTGGCACTATTGGTAAAGTTCTCCTGGCATCTGCCAATCCCAGATTTCTGCACAGTCCTTGTGCTGACGTTGCTTCCAGAAGTAGTTTGGAACTCTGTAGTAAGTGATAAGACAATTTATCACTATCAATTGCAAGCACAGGCAATTTAAGCATTACACACTTCAGCACTGGCAGCACCGCTTCATGGCTGAGCTTTTGTTGCTTCTGGCTTCCATTTTACTATAATAGCACTTACTGTTGACTGTGGCAGATCTAGCAGGACAGTTTACAAACTGGCATTTAGCAAAGGTGGCATCCCGTGATAATACCATGTTTAACGTCACTGAGCTCTTCAATATGACCCATTCTTCTGTCATGTATTTCTATGGAAACTACATGGCTATGTGCTTGATTTTCTATACCTGTTAACAATGGGTGTGGCTGAAACACCTGAACTAATGAGAAACAGAGTCTGCATATTTATGGGCTTATATGCAAAAGTTCAGGCACCCCTGGTCAAACTACCTTTTGCTGATTTTCTAAGGGACAAGTTTCCTTTCCTTTCCTTTCCTTTCCAATCCTTTATTGATGGATACATTTTACAGGTTATTAATCCTGGTGTTAATGTAACAGTTTATGGTGTAAAAGACAGCACAATATTTGTAATAGTTTGAAAAGTGCAAAATATTTTTACACTCAGAAAGCTTTACAATTTATTCATGTGTAAGTGAAGCCTGATGCCTGAATGTATGTGTATAAACTAAAAGAAGAGCTTTATATTAATACTACCCAGAAAACATTCAGTAAACTGATTACTGAAGTTGTCTAGGGTATTTTTTACTTGTATCTAAATCTAAGCCACTAATTTGTGCAACTAAAAGGTATAGACAGAATTCAGGGCCCTTCTTTGTCATTTAACAGGGATCATTGTTTGCACTATTACTCACTATAACAATAATCTTAAACTCAACCCAAACCTTAACCCTAAACCTAACACTGAGTGCATTTACACACCCTTAATAATCTGGTGACTGCATATACATGATCTTGAGTAATCAGACAATGGGGAAACTCCATGTCTGTATGAGTCAGGCATTAATTGGATTTCTGCTTTACAACCATCCAATAAGGAGAAGTCGTGATGTAAACACAATGTAAAACCTTGTGCCGTAGCTTTTTTGTTAAAAACACTTATCTGAATATAAGAACATACATCATCTAGAAGATGAAGAATATTTAAATCCTTCAATTCATCGAGCATATAGTTCGTGTCACTCAAAGTGTTTTGCTGTACCTCGCGGCATTGCTGCTTATTTCCGGTACAGCAGTCTGTTTTCTCATATGCGCAGACTGAGAAATCCGAAAGAAATCAGAGTAAGAGTCCGCATGATTATTGTGCTAAAATCCAGCTCTGTTTATCAGATTTCTTAACTGGATTTCTGGACCTTACTCCTATCTAAGAAATCAGAGTATGCTGTTCACATGACCACTTGAATAATCAGATAACTACAGGAATCCGATTATGATCAGATTATTTAAAGCATGTAAACACACTCACTGTATCCAGGCCTAACTTTAATTTGAACCCTAAACCTACTGCTAAACTGCTGCTAAACACTAGTTTGCAAAAATGTGAAATTTGTAGAAAAGACTCAATAAAGTGTAATCCAGAATTTTGCAAGCATCAAATGTAAAATTGTTCACGTATACAAACTAGCTTGTTTTTCAAATAAGCTAAAGAGTCAATGTCAAAGGGTCTGTTCACGGCAGAGGTGTCTAATCTGTGGTTGGACAGAGTAATGATGGGGAGATAGACGAGGCCATATGTTCTCCTGTCACCAATTACTGCTCTTTGCTCTTTGGGCAGCAGCACTGTGGATAAAGCACTGAGTGTTTTCTATGCTTTTTGAAGTATTCAGCATTATAAAGCTCTTTATGTGAGAAGAGAATGATCCAAACACACTTGCGCTTCAAATCAGTCATTTGCGTGTTTTTCTAATTACGGTGTGATTTTAATACTTTCATCCACTGTATACCTTCAGTACAGCATTACATTGTGCTTTAGACTGAGTTCAGTAAGCTCTCAATTCAAGGGTTTAATGAGCTTGTTAAAAATGCCATGTTGATAAGAAGCTTTGAACTGAATAGAGACATAGTTCCCTTCAAACAAGATGAACTGGATTTTGCAAATCTCCTCACATAGCTCACCATAGTTATCTGCTTTTGGAATCACAGTCTCCTCTCTGTGAGACGTCTGTGGTCTCCTCACTACGAGCTGCCACAGAAGCACAATGGACCCTTTGCTTGCCTTGATCACTTGATTCAAGTCACAGGAACTTCTGAAACATCTGAAACAGCACCATGTGAGGACCAAGTTTTAAAAACCCAGAACTAAACAGCGTGTCAATCAAGTAAAAACGAAATTTGATGTCAGAGTTCTGAGTTGAAGAAACTACTTCATGGTATAGGATTGCATCATTGAGAAGACCACGTTGCCATTTTGGTAGGCAGGCTGTAACTGTCTGTGTGCTGATAGAGCTTGTCTCGTCACCGTTACTGCAGTTACAACCCTGCAGTTGGCTGAAGACCAAAAGCAAAGTAGAAATAGATCAGAATGACCAAGAAAAGATCTGGGGACAAAAAATGCAGTCTCCAAAAAACACTACAATCAGAAGATTAGCTAGACAGGTAGACTGGATCTGTGCATCTTCTGAGTTCAGAACATTCCAATCCATGAGATTTTAAGAAAACTAATAAAAGTGGCTTCCAAAGCTTGTAAAGCTAGTAAACTTATACACATTTATAAAGTCAGCTTCTTATTCGGCAGCTTCTCATTTGAATTTTCGATTCCAGCTTAAATGGTGCTGCAATTACACTGAGATGCCTTAAACCTAGAACAAATTGTATTAATTAAATGCATTAATTTACGTCAATAATGCCTCCTTCAAGAACAAATACCATTTTTGCTTGGAAATGTTTCATAAGCAGCTTACATGCAGCAAAGCAAAGCAGCTTTTAAACACTTCTCACTGAGTGAACCATTGCTGTGTCCCAAATCTCACACTTCTGTACTTACCACACTAATGAGTGCACTTCTACTAGTATATGTACTATTTTATACACAATTTAGTGTGTTACTATGTGGTTTGGGACAGGGCACCAGTAATGCAGTGGGAAATCTCAGCCATTTAGATGCCAGCTTTCATTTGTCATTACAACAACAAATCAAATAAAATAAGGGCAATACACTCAAATATATCTGTTAATATGCTTTGATAATGAAATTCTAAAAAAGGATAAAAAAGTGTTTTACTGCCTTTGGATTGAATATGGCTTTATTTCATTACAGCCACCACCACACTGCTGAATGAACATTGATGTTGCCTACTAAAATAGTGGCAGCACGACTGCGAAGTCACTGGAATACTATCAATAGTATGATACTATGCAACAGTTGTGTGAATATCACTTTACTGTCAATGCATTGTGGTCATCCATCTTCTTCCGACATTCCCACCAGAGTGTTTAAAAAAAGAAGTGCATCAGGCTTTGTGTAGGTTTTATTCATTTAAAATTGCTTTTTTCCCCCCAAAAAAAAATGAACCTCCTGTGAAATGTCCTTTACACTGTCTTTTCCTACATTTATAGAGATGAAGCATTAGAATTCTTATCCGGAGATTCTTACTGGATACCAGTGGCGTTCCTGTCTAGATGAGGAATTTAACCATTGATCATCTGTCTGCAGGGTATGGGTGTTAACCACTATGCTATCAGATTTCTCTTCCTTTGAAGGCTTTTGAAGGTCACAGTCCTGTGAATGGAATATTTCCACAATGTCTGTGCTAAAAAAACTGCAGTGAGTTCTGATGCTATCATGAACCCAGGGTGTACGATGTTAAAGAAGAGTAAGGGGTGGTTGTAAACATGCACGCACCCTCGCTTGATGCCCAGGAGTTTGTTTTGTTACATTCTGTCTGTGTGCTGATAGAGCTTGTCTCGTCACTGTTACTGCAGTTACAACCCTGCAGTTGGCTGAAGACCTCAGACCCCTTTGATTCACAATATGAAAGCCCAGCAGTTTCTTTAAGTCTGTCTCAGAACACACATCACGCTTCCTGCAGTGAACAAGTACAGAAAGGATCTTGTGGGCAGAAGTGGGCACACACACACACACACACACACACACAGATATATGCACAAGCTGTTCCTGACTTTTTTTAGAGCAGCATCTCTCAGACAAAATTAGGGGGGCACCTGAACTGATAACGATAACCAATAATTAGCTTATTGTGATTGATATCAATATCAATTATCCACTTTAAAACCAGTTGATGCTGTAATTCTTTTATGAAGTGCTGAAGTGCAGTGAGGTTAAAACTTTCAGGAAGTATCTTTGGTCAGTTTTACACAGCCTTGGTATACAGTAGTGAAAACAGGCACATTTCTGTAAACATTTACACAATTTTATGTAAATATTTTACTTTTTTGAACATTTTAAACAGAGAAGTGCCCATATGTGGGCCCACACTGCAGTTCTTTACTCTCTTAACTTCATTATTAACATGCTGGCCTATTAAGTAACACCTCACTGAAAGGGAGGCTTCATATGGCTAAATGATAACTTACATTAGCCTAAACATAAAATATAAAGACTTACAATGTCATGTATTTGCATGAATGCTGCCCCCTGAATATTACTCAATAACTGATAGTTGTTATTGGGTAATATGATTACTGGGGGAAAAAAAACACCAGTACTGTAAGGGTTTCAATAATAATAATAATAATAATGAGAAGAAGAAGAAGAGGAGGAAGATGTTAAATTTATATGATACGTTTCTCAAAGCCAAGGTCACTGAAAAGTCCAAAAAACAAACTTAACTTAGTAATTGGAAGGAGGGGAGACAAAAAGCATGACACTAACTGGTCTGCCCTTAAACAGTTACCAATCTCAATCTTCAGACAACCTGAGAGTGCAGGTGAGGCTGAACGGATTGAGAAGCTTGGTTAAGTAGGGCAGAGCGAGGAGTTTAAACTTACAGCACATTGAGACCAGTGTAACTAATAAAAGACGGCGTGACATGAGTAGTGTGACAGAACTCCAGCGGCTGCGTTTTGAATATTGTAGAGGACATAAGATTTTAACAGGAATGCCATTAAAGCGAGAGCCGCGTTAGTCAAAACAGGGTGAAATTAAGGCTTGGACCACAGTCTCTGCATCTGTCATGATAAGCATGGGGCAATGAAGAGCAATATTACACAGATGGGAAGAAATCTGTTTTTGACCACTGCCCTAATGTGGGCTTCAAAAGAATAGATCACAGATAACTGACATCCCATCTACATTAAGTATAAAGTCTTTAATATGGATTTGGGGCCAATAAGTAAAACACTGCAGACGCTTTTATCAAGGGCCACTTACAGAGGTAGTTCAATGTAATGTCAGAGGAGTTTTGCCCAGATAGTCATACTATCATAGCTCTGTGTGTATATTTTTGTTTATATAGTTGTAATTCTTCAAAATCTGCTTCAAATCAAATCTTGATTTTACGTATGAGCTACAGTATATTGTGGTGTTTCTCCAATATGCACTATCCATTTGTTCATGCTGACTAGAATGTAAATGCCAAACACAAGTAACTACACATGCATCAGTGTACAGTACTGTGCCATAGTCATAAACCACCCTTCATTTATTTGATTTCCAGTCATTTTCCAAGCATCAAGAAACCACAGAAATGTATATAATATCCATAAGACCTCAATGACTAAATATCACAATTTCAGCATTTAGTGTGTCTCCTCTGTCCCTTTATTATACTTTCATTTTTTTTCAGGAGACTTGCTTTTAGTTTTTTTGGAAAAATCTGCAAGAATATTTTTCCACAACTCCAAAGTCCAGTCTGTGTAGTTGGTTGCTTCTCATAATCCAAGTCATTCCAAATACATTTAGTGATATTGAGGATCTGGACCCTAGAACGGTCAGCCCATTGTTCTGAGAACACCAGCAGCTTCCTTCCAAATGTCCTTTTCTCAGTAATGGCTCATTAACAGCTATACATCCTTTCAGACTCAAGGTGCTGAGTTTTCTTCTCACAGTGGAAGGATGGACAGAAAAACCTGTAAAGCAAAGGTGGAGATTTTCTCTTCTCTCTCAAAGATGAAAGCTTTAAGTACTGTTTATCTGATGGGGACAGTTTTGCTGGTCTGCCAGGTTTTGTATGGTTTATCTTTATATTTTGATAACTATGTCAACTCTAGTTTGGAAACTCTTGTTTCATTGCCATTTTGACTGGAAATTCCAGGGCTGGTCTCTGACTTTTGCGCAGTACTTTATGTGTGAGCTAAATTTTTGCTTGCAAATACTGTCTATTAAGTCCAGTACTGGACTGCTAACAACAGAATACTGGCTGTTATGTCACGCATCCCTATACAATGCAAAAACATCTGCAGATCTTCTCTGAGTGACACATCTCCCTCATTGTGAGCGTATAAGACACTGGTGCACTGTTCTATGAACAAGGTCACGGGCTGTTGCACCTGAAGCCTGTCATTGAAAAAGCTTTAGCAGCATGACAGTGTCTTCTATGTGCAGGGCCTTCATAAGTGGGTATGGTATATTGCCAGAGTTATTGCTCCTGTATGAATATAATGTGAATTCTACTGGCATTTAAATCTTTTCATGGGAGATTTTACAGGGTACAAGTTTCTTAGGAATGAAAATGCCTAATGAAAGAACTCTCTTTTCAGTGCATCAATGTGTTACAGTGCGGGAGGCATATTATATAGAAATTTCGAATCAATGCATATGCACACAATTGCATGTGTGTGTACCTGTGGCCGTGGATGTCCCTTGACAAGGCACTGTAGCACGAGCGTATCTCCCTCACGGATTGTGTAGATCCTTTCACTGATATTATCTTCCTTAACCACACAGGCTTGTCCAGCATGCACGATCTGTGCATTCGCAGGGGCTGTAAGTCAAGAACAGAAGGGAAAAAGGGAAAAAGGTTATCATAAACTCATTTTTTAGGATACATCAGAATTTATATACACATCTGAAGCATTAATAGCACTACAAGTACGGGGGAACTTTCACAGCCTTCTGGGCCTTCAGAGAAGGCCTAATGATTTCTGGGAACCAAAAAATAAATGTCTGTGATTGCAAATATTGTAGCACTACTCACTTCTTTCACTGTTAAGTCTTGTTTGAAAACAAAAGGGCTAAATTCTTGAAACCCCCATTTGATAATCTGCTTTGTTTTCCAGGTATCAAGGCAGTCACAGTCAGCAGAGCTGTCCCATTGATTAGGCCTTTAGGAGCCAAACTGAAGGCCTAATGCGTTTGTGATGGCCCACTAAGGTCCCCACATGTAACATCAACATGGGTTGTGTGTGTTGGGTATTGGAGTGTGCTGGGGATCTCTGGAGCTTAAGGTGCTCCACATAAGTATAGAAATACACTGTTATTTATACTATGTATACAGCTCTTTGATTCTTTGGAACATTTCTAACACTGCTCATATCTTGTGCTAATGGTTGCTAATTTAACATTGTTAAAATGTAAACTTTTCTATGTTAGGAGTGCACACTAGCAAGAAGAGTCAGACCATGGGTCGGAACCGTTTTAACACTTTATTGAGCTCACCAAATGCAGACATCCCAAGTGTCCCGGAAGCTCTGGGAGTCTCCTGCATATTATATGATTATACATAGCGGCTCCCTGATGCCCACAAGCCAGATAAAATCTCCTAGAATCTAGAACGAGCGGCCAAGAGTGCACACAAACGCACACGTAGGCGACACAGACTTTTTTTTCCCGATCACGAAAAATCTTCCGGGAGACTCGGGATGTCTGCAAATGTGTTTTACCGCCGCCTTTGTTTGTTCCCCAGGAATCATGTCTGCAGCGTGGGTCAGTGGGTGGTGCTTAAGAGGGAGAGCGGGCTTACAGAGCATATCTTTATAGACATGCTTGGAATTCTGGGAAATGTGGACTAGACTATCTGGAACCTTTCTAGGGGGTAAACCAGAAGTACTCAGAGAGCTATGTGAATAATGTGTAACATTACTGTTTTTATATCTAATATTGAAATATTATTTTGTGTGTTGGGAATGTGCTGTGAAATGGGAAAAGGCGTTATCAAGCTAAATGTAATCTGTTAGTTACTGTTGGTGGAGAAGGTACCCTGTGGATTGTTTATGGTTTCACCCATGTTGTTAAAAGTGGCCATGTTGCCCTGTCTTGGGAAAGAAAAAAAAAAAAAAAAAAAAAAGGAGGTGGGGGTGGGGGAGGCGGAGGAGGAGGAGGAGGGGGAGGAGGGGGAGGAGGGGGAGGAGGAGGAGGAGGAGGAGGAGGAGGATTTTTCCTGGCCAGAACCTTGTGTCCCCATAAGGGGTAATAAATGTTCAAATTGACTCCTTGTTGTGCTCCTTTGCTTTCGGTCACACCCTGACAGCATTAGATTAACGACCAATACATTTAGGAAGTGACAGTGGATTTAACCAATGACATGATTTCCAATAGGTAGGAACAATTTTGGGAGAAGAAACGTCACTCTAGGCCTTCTGGAAACCCTAGCCACATTAATGTTCTCTGCAAACGTCAAATAAAATGTATGCAGTGTGTTTTCAAGCTTCAGTTGCTTAGCAGCTTAGTGCTTACATACTATTAGAAATTTCCTAGGAGTAGATGTGGGTGTCTTCCTCATATTTTTAAGCATGTCTGGCCTGAACTGAAGACATAAGATTTTCATTCCCCATCAATTAGAAGCAGAAAAGATCTTAACAATCAGAATAACTAGAAAACACAGACCAATAAAGAAGAAGAAGAAAGTCTGTTATTGCTGTCCTTTCACCTTGTATGAATTGCAATTCAAAATGTCACAAAAGTATTGTGATGTTATATTTTAAAATGGTAACCAAAGCAGATTTTAGCCTTCAGAAACATGACTCAACTGCAGGACTCCAGCTACACTTACAAAAGTAAGATTATATGAAAAAAAACCTTAAAGGAATCTTGAAACCTTGATGAAGAAACTTAATAGCTATGCTGGTCCAATAAGAAACCTAAATTATTTAATTTAAAATGAGAGAAAATGTGAGCTGGAAGGTGGTCACATTACACAGCTCAAATTAATGACTGGCGTCACTAGTACAATGAGATGACTGGCAGCATTCAATGGATCTCTTACATTTACTCAAAGTCGGGACTCAGCAGTTATGCTTCAGACATTCCTTAATGCCTGCCTTACATAAGCTTTTCAAAAACGAAAATAAAGACTTGTTCAGTATTAAAACATGACTCCAAAAAGGTACAGGGTCTTGTAATTAAACTGACTTCTTTTTAGCACTGTGACCTTGCGTGTTAATTGAAATGTCAGATTTATATTCTGTCATTTGCTTGCCACCAGCAGGAAGCGACCTTAAGAGCTAGGAGAACTCAAGGATTTGTATGCCGTGTACTTATATTTTGACACTGTCTCCACTTTTCATTCAACTGGAGTATAAAAGGTGTACCAATTTTGCTTGAAGGCCCTCCACAGACGACCAACAGCTCTCCAGCTCACCTTGTGTCAGCCCTGATTCAGATAGGCTGTACAAATAAAACATGGCAATAATCTAAAGAACACTAAACTCCTGAACTTTCAACCCTGCTCGGCTTCAGTGGCAGTGGCACAGCAGTAGTAACCCCAGAATGACCATGCAGACAACTTTGCCTTGATAAACGACCAATATTGTATTACAGTACAGTCTAGCAGTAAACGAAGTGGCTGAGTACTGAAATCCCATGGTGTATCAAGTGTTTAACCCTTAGATGTCTGGAGTTACTACTTTGTTTACTAGATTTGATATACATTCTCTGTTGACAGGTTTGAGTCAAGACCTCCAGACTGTGCTGTCATTTTGTTTCAGCGTCAAGAATTTATGGGATATATATATATATATATATATATATATATATATATATATATATACATGTACACCTGTTCAGTTGTTTGTTAACACAAATAGCTAAATCAGCCAATCACATGGCTGCAACTCAATGCATTTAGGCATGTAGAGGTGGTCAAGACAACTTGCTGAAGTGCAGACCGAGCATCAGAACGGGGAAGAAAGGTGATTTAAGTGACTTTGAACATGGCGTGGTTGTTGGTGCCAGACGGGCTGGTCTGAGTATTTCAGAAACTGCTGATCTACTGGGATTTTCACGCACAACCATCTCTAGGGTTTACAAAGAATGGTCCGAAAAAGAGAAAATATCCAGTGAGCGGCAGTTGTGTGGATGAAAATGCCTTGTTGATGTGAGAGGTCAGAGGAGAATCTAAACAGGTGATTGGTTTTGGACAGTCTGTGTTGTTACTTTCTGGGGTAAATAACATGAAGCAGGCAAGAGCACTTGTGCTATATTTAAATGCTGCCGTTGTCACACCTGTATCGGCCTAAACAACTCTATCAAAGTATTACAGGCTTAGAATAAAGTACTTACAATATGATTCACTGCAATATAAAAGTCTAAAAATGTTCCTTGAATGACTTAAACATCACAGATGTTGAAGTTGTATCAAAACCCAGGCAGAATTCCAAACTCCTTACGTTCTCCCTAAATGGTGTTCTAGCTATGGAGGTTCTGAAACTCTAGCTTCTATAGCCAAATAGTGCAGTAATTGTCAAGTATGGAAGTGGGTGAATCCCAAATGGCTATTTTGAATGACTTATTATAGCTTTATTATGCACTGTTGGGGAGCAGGAACCAGCATTTCAATTTCTACGCAGGGAACTATGCATGAAGTAGGGAGCTATCTGATAATCAGCCCAGCATGAGAAGAGAGGCACCACTGGATTGGTGCTTCATAAGACTCGCATTGGTAATTTGGTGACCAAAAAGTACCTGCAAAGGAAAGGCTTTTGCAATATACATTGACGGGTGACTTAATGATTTTCTCTGCATTCAGTGGTGGTTGCTTGGAACTGATACCATAGTCTAAAGGAACTACACTCCCTGTTAGAATACTTGTTTATGTTGCTTATTGCTAATAATAACAAATGATTTTCTGAAAAATTGTTTATTTTGTCATATATTATGATGGCTGCTGTTTTATAAAAGCAATAAGCCACTTGAGGCTTTGTGTTACTATGATTTTATCATGGACAAGGGAGGTTTAGGTACCCTTCCTCATGATAAAATTGCATGGATAATGATTTAAAATGCTAGTTTGGAGATAATGCTATTTACATTAAGAATAAATACATTCATATTCTATTACAACAGTGTGACTGATGAAGTGCTTCACAGAGAGTCACGCCCAAAGAGTTCCTCCATGATCTGATTATTATTGATCTGCACTGAGAGCCGCTGCGTCACTGATTCAAAAGCCATGGAACAAATCCCACAGTGAACAGAGCCCCTGATCTTCAGCAGGTGTGAAGAGAACTCTGTGTGCATACAGACTCTGTGCAGGGAAAGGTCTCTTAAAACTGGCTCAAGGTCGGGACCTATTATGAGATACAGACAAACCTCTGTCATCTGCAACATAGAAACAGGCCCTGCTGTGGATCAACACTTCAAGCATGTTTAAGGTGTGAATGCACAGCTCTTGCTTGGATTTCTTGGCACTGCCTTGATCAAGCATCAAGCCTCATGCTTCTGTGGAACCAGCCTTCAGAGATGTCAGTCATATTTACTAGAAATCACAGCCACATGGTGATGTAAAAAAATAATCAAGGATTCGTGTGTATTTAGAAAATGCCTCCCCAACGCTTGATCTGTCAGTTCATAGCCGTGCTGACAGATCAAACATCAGGTTTGTCAGAACTGATAAACACGTCGAATGCACTTTGTTAAGAAACCAGCAAGACAAAGCAAATTCAGCGAGATTCTTTTGTCTCAAATACATCTTTTATCAACATCTTTAAACATCTGATAAGAAAGCATGTCTCTATGTTGCTGTGAAAGAATGATTAGTCAGCTAGCTTGCAAGCTAATACAGCTCCCAATGGGTTAAGCTTTCTCCCGTTTTCGTCGTTTTTAACCAGTTTAACTAGTTACAGTTAGAGTTACAGTTACAGACAGACATAAGAAAAGTTTTTTATTTTTTATATAAATTACTTCTCTATGAAAGCTCACACTGATTAAACAGAGCTACCACTCTGATTCACACGCTCGCTCGGATAATATCACAACATATCCGAAAATACATCTTTTACACAGTGGTAGGAAACACAGAAGCGCACTGAAAGCTATGGCTCTACGGGCCAACTCAACATGCATGCACCCCAACTCCTCTGGTAACAGATTTAAACCAGGTTAAAGGGGACATCCAAACACCCTGAATGGATCTTGGTTAGATGAACATGAGATTCCAGTCTTCTTGGTGCACTCCAGCCATTGCATGGATTTGTTCAGTTCCCTTTGCAGCACATTTGATTTAATTTAATGAACTGATTAGATAAACAAGGCACTGGATGGTAACTGTAAACAGTGGTCTTCAGGAGAGCTTAGAAAATGGTTACGCTAAAACTCTCACACACATCAAATCACAATGTATTGTTCATTTATTTATATCTATTGCAGTTGGGTCAATGTATGTAAGATTTTGGATTTGGAGATCGTCCTCAAGGAAATGTGTAACTGCATGCAACATGTGGAAGAACGTTTTCTAATGACTGCACTTTGGACCCCCGCAAGCAGTTGAATATGATGTTCTGCAAAAGCATTGAAAGAGTATTCAAAGAGAACTCAGTCAAAACGTGGTGAATAACACGTCCTTCGAGGATGTAGGCGAGTTATCTACAGTTGTTTTCTTATCTTTATCAGTCTAATGTTGATTTCACACTTGAGACCTAAACATCGAACCAGACTTTCTTTTGTGATACTCATTTGTAAAGATGCTTGACGTGGCTTGAGAGACTCTCGCATAATCCAACCCAACACCTCTGACTTTTTAATTACTATTTCAGGCTGAAGTCCAGCTGCTGTGACTGACTCTGCAACTGAAGTCTTTTTTTTGTCTCCATCATCAGCCAAATAAAATGCAGCCTCATACCACATTTTATTGTTCTTGCATCTAGAGCATTTTAGAAATGATCTGTATCATATATCCAGTAATTTAACACTTATCTTGCATAACTGTCAGCATTTCTGCTGCTGTGAAATTGCAGCATGTGTCTTTAAAACCCACTAGTCAAGCTGAACTCCGTCTCAGCGTGAGGACGCTGATAGGAAGCGAGGTGAGTTAACCCCGCAGACCCTGCCTGGGGCCTCAGTCTCAGCAGTGATTCTGCATTAGTACAGCACGAGTACGGCCAGGGCTAACTCAGGACAGTGTGGGCTTGGATGGAAGGAGCCTGGAGGTGTGAAAGTAACTCAGTATCTAAGCTGTGCTTCGCTTCAGTACCCGAGTCACTGAGAGAGAGAGGGAAAAAGCGGGAAAGAGAGGGAGAGAGGGAGAGAGAGGCGAAAATTTGAACACATTAAGAGAGGTCAAGCTCAAGTGATTGTTGGCGTGTTGTGGAGTCATAGAGCATTTCGTCTGCTGTGTCGCTGACCCACTCAACCATTCACCCACTCAGCCACCCCATTACACCAACCACAGCCTTCTGCAAACTGCTGCTATTTCTGGACTACTCTCATCTCTGCTCTACTCTCTCACTCCATCTCTCTCTCTCTCTCTCTCTCTTTTCAGTCCATTCAAATTAGGGTGCTTTCTCAACAGAACAAAAAACAGCACACTTGTGTTACCAAAACTTGGGTTAAAAGTGCAAAGTCTTATTATTTAAATACATTGATCAGTTACATACTTACATAATGATTTACATTCACAGTATTGGGCAAACCTCCTTGATGGAAATGTGTTCCATGCAACATGCAGAAGAACATTTTGCCATATTGATTAAAAGAGCATTCAGTGAGAACTCAGTCAAAACTAAGTGAGGGATGCATCCTCTGAGGACGGGTGTGAATTATCTACTATTGTCATCATATCTTCATCAGTATAATGTGGATTTTATGTTTGAGCTGGACCTTCTTTTTGAGCCTGTGTGTGTTTTAACATGTAAAAACGTATGACGTGGTTCAAGAAACTCCACGACATGTGACCCAACACCTCTGACTTTTAAATTACTATTTCAGCCTGAAGCCCAGCCTGGACTCTTAACTACCATGCAACCCTGGTAGACCATCAAAACTGTCAATACCAGATAAAGAGTGCTTGCATCTTCAAGAGATAAAACATTCTTGCTTTGGATCGGAAAAAACCCGTGGGTGTTTCTGTCCATCTGTCCACTATGAGAAGAAACTCAACACTATGGGTCAGAAATGATGTGTAGGTGTCAAGAAGCCCTCACTGAAAAAAAGAAAATAGATGAAAAAGAAGAAAGCTTGCAAATAAAACAAAAAAGCTTGATCTAAGAGCAATGATTGACCACCCCATAACTCCAGACCTCAACATAATTCAATATGTTTAAGATCACTTGATTGTAAGAAGCAGAAAATGCAGGCAACTTCTGATACTGAACTGTGGAGGTGTGAGAAGATCATAGAAGCTGTAAAAAGGCAAGGAGTGGACAATGTAAATACTGAAGATGATGACTTTATCATTAGTTGTTGTGGATTGTTGATTCCTGATGCTAAAAAATCCATAACTTGTACTTAACGGTCATCTTGACTGGTAATAAAATAAATGAAGGATGGTCTTTTGTCCTGAACTGAACGTTCGATTTCCAAAAACGTAAAAATATGTATTTTCGTTACACAAAACAATCAAATTCATTCATTCATAATGAAATATGTGCTCGTCTACTTATGAACGTGACATGGATTGAAAGTTTAAAATCTGCCCTTTTGACAACATTTCTCTGCTCCTTGAGTCGAGTCATGCAGTAGAATGTTTGATGTGCATGAACATGAACCTCTCTCTCTCTATCTCCATCTGTAATATGCTAATTTCTTACTCTTATCACAGAAGAACATCAGAATTGTTCCTTTACCAGTATTTACTTACCACATCAGTTCACTATCCAGTTTCATCTCTTTCACGCTTCTTACATAAAACATGGTTTTAACACATTTTTTCTAACAGATCTTTAATCTCTTGGTTCCTGTGGAGTACAGTGTGACAGAGCTGAGTTAATAGCATAAACCTCACGGATGAGAGAATATTTGTAAACTAATGCATTTCATAAGGATGTGATGAAGTTATTTTAATGTGAGGCACAGTATCATCTAATACTATTACCCTCCTCCAGCTCTTTCATTCATCTCCCTCCATATAAAGTCTCTGCCTCACAGCTCAGTGAATCTTGTTATTATGTGGAGAGAGTGAATGAACAACGTAGGTCCAGTGCATGTGTGAAGAACCGTGCAACAAAGCTAAGTTAATAGCTTCAGAACCTTAGAATGATATCTGTGAACTAATGAATTTGAAAGAATATTAGATATGAGAACTATTAAAATATTAAACAGAGTTTTAAAATATTAAAACGACATCCGCTGAAGACATAAAACAGCTTCTCTGTATATTTTTCACGATTTCTTTACAGTTAATGCAAAGTTTGTTTATATTATACTCCCTGTTTTATTGGTATTCTATGTTTTACAGATGTTTTCATTAAGCTTGTTTTCTTTTATTCTTTATTTGATCTGCTCACCACCTTTTATTTCTTTTCTTTCTGCTTGTTTGCACTTCACACTGCAAAGTGGTTTGAGCTGAATTTGTATAAATGTGTCCCACCTCCCTCCAGCCCAGCTGACGCTACAGCTCACTGGGCTGCCTTGGACTACAATTCCCAGAACACCTCGTTCCATCACATGAATCAGGACTCCTCCAGATCCACTTATCTACGCTCAGCTTCTCCGGATTTCTAAATCACTCTCACCTGTTCACCAGTGTATATGACCGGTCCGTTTGTAGTCTCACTTCCGAATGTTCATTCACTAACCTTTTCAAATGTTCGATAATTTTCCGTTTTGATTATCATACTGTAGTGATATAACTCTTATATCAGTTCGACTATAATGTAAGCTATTGGCCATGTTGGGCTGGGTATCACTGAAAATGCACTAACACTGATAACTTGACAATGTTCCTGAATAAAACCTTTTCTTGATACCTTATTTTAAATACAAACTGAAAGTGGGTGTGGCTTAACTCCTTAAATGGCCAGTTTTCTTGCACACTTCTATAATCTAAGAATAGCTTAGCCCATTTGCACAGAGGTCCCTGTAGCTGCTGAATAATAAGCATTAGTATGTAATAAGCCTGAGATTTTAAGGACAATCTTAAATGATTGTGCAATATTGATTAAATGTGCAATATTGAAAGCAAGCACAAACGATAATAGTGGTTATTTGGATGTTTAGCTCCACATAATCATTATTAGAATTCAAAGTTCCATCTCTGTTATGGCCTTTATAACTCCTCGTCTACACACGTCTCACTTCATGCTTCAAAGGACAAAAGGACTAACCAAAATCAAAACTACCATCAACATGCTGTTGTAAGTACACAGTCACATGCAAATGCTTTAACACCCCCAGTCAAATTATTAGTTGTAGAAAATTCATAAGTGATGTAAAGGCATTGATGTCACTTTTGTGCTGTCCCGTCCTGCGTTATTTAAAAATTAAAAATCTTGAAATGTTTAGTTTGCTTGAATGGTTGCCAAATAAGTAAATTCAGTGCACAATTTCAAACAATCGCTCAATAAATATCAAACCATCTATCTACCAGCTGATAAATGGTAAACAATGCTGCTAACTTGGAGAGAGGAGCTGGTTAGTGTTAGCTTAGCTAGCATGATAACCACTCTGCTCACTGAGCTTAGATGATAATCATTCAAATCCGAGGGAGTGAAGTCAAGCAACTGTGGTGTTTGGGTCTGTAGCTTGATCAGCTAACTTAACATTAGCTTAGCAAGCAGGCTACAGAAACACACAGTGTCACACACCACAGTGCAGGTTTGACTCTGACTGACTGCTGCTCTGCCAACGCAAGTGCAGATGATAAAAGTTCATGTCCGAGAGAGGAAAAGTCAAGTAGCTGGTGTTGAAGTGACAGAAAGCCAAAATCAGATGCATCCTGTGATCTTTGGGACTGTAGCATTTTGTCTAAGCTAATGAGAGCAGGCCAAACAGCACAGACTCAGTCCCAGCAAACTAATACTAAACTGACCACCGTTCAGAGGATATCTGAGAATGAGTAACAGGTGTTGGAGTGGACGTCAAAATCAAATGCATTATGTGGTGCGTGTAGCTTTTAGCCGTCACTGAGACACTTTCACGCTTAGTTTTTCTGAGGCTTATCTTGGCTCTGATTTTTCCCCTCTTTTTGGCCTCTCTGAAACATAAGTATGTGAAATATGTTTACTCAGCTGTCCAGACATGGAACAGAACCTTGTCACGTCATGTTTCTGAAATACCATCATCATTTTGAACTCATGCAGTATGGCAGTCATTTACGAACAGTATTGTTGACCTTTTCCTGTGGACAAGTGATTTTGGTCTTCAGACAAGTAAAATCTGGACTGACTTGTCATTCAAGTCCCTGAAAAAGCTTAATGTCAAGCCCTGTAGGTCCAGCATGTGTGTCTGTCCCAGTGCTCAGAGCTCAGAGGAAGAGTGACAGTGTTCGAATGTGGGCGGAAGCTCCAGAGAGAGAGAGGCAAAGTGTCAGGTCCGGGAAGAGGGAGGGTCAGCGGGGCACTGTCTGCTGGACCTCAGCATGCTCATTTGCATGAAGAATAATGGGCGTTTTGCCATGTGTTACAGCTCCAGTCAGCAGCAGATCTGCTCTATCTCAATCCCCCTCTCATCGCCTTTCCCCCTCCATCCCCATCTCACTCTCTACACTGAGCACGCTCTCACTCTCTTCACTCATTCACCCCTCCATTTATCCGGTCATCTATCTAAGTCTTAAAATAAACACAGCCCCCCACCCCCCACCCCCCTCTCTCTTTCTCTGTTTATCACACCCAGTCCAGTCCAGTCACAGACCAGCAGAGGGGAACACGGGCCTCGGGGAGGAGAGACAGCAGAAGAGAAACAAAATGGAGAGCAAAATAGAGAGATGGAATATGAACTCGAATCGATATGACACACACACACACACACACACACACACACACACACACACACACACACACACATAAACACAGATCAAAATAAGAGGGATAGACATCAATGCACAGAACATGTTTAGATCTAAACAGTGAAGAGAGAAAGAAAATACAAGAGTTGGAGACACAGAACCTTCAGAAACATACAGCAAGAACATCAATGTTCCCTATTGACATTAATAACAACACACACAGAATCTAATTTAGTCAGCAGTGTGAGGTGGTCAGCCAATCAAGCAGTCTGGATTTTAAAACACGTATACTTATTGGCTTACTGAAGCTGATAAGGCTGACAACTTTTGGTGAAATTTGGTACTTAGTCTGTGTTTATACAGCAGGTAAAAATGACCCAAATCTGATTTTCTCACCAAATCTGATTTTTTTGTATGACTGTTCACATTATCTTTTAAATGTGACCTGTATGCGACATCAGTCTGAACTAATCGCGCTCGTAAACTGACCCACATGCACAAAAGAACAATGCTTCACGTCGCTTGTTCGTCCAGAGGTAAACAATCATGACAGACAGCGAACACCTGTCGCTCCCGGAGCTTTCAGTTTCGTCTTCGCCAGCATCACAGGAGCGATTATGAAGTTCCAGTGGTTGACAGCTGGGCTCATCACCCAGAATGTGTTCAAATTCACAGTAAAAAGGCCACGTTATTCGGCCACGGGCACTTCTTTGGTTCGTGTCCTCGGATTCTTTAAACTTTTATTGATGCTGAAGCCTTGGCCTCTTCCGCCCACGCTCAGTCATTTCGTTCTAAATCTCTTCAAACACGGAGGTTTTGTGATACGTCTCTTCTAATTTTTTGGTACAGAAATTTCAGCCTAAATGTTTATGAGTCTCAGCAGAGAGAAATTATGATGAGTGTCAAGTTGAACTTGCATAAAAGTCACATGAATTCCGATCTGGCTGTTCAGATTGCGTCGCACTGCCGCAGATCGGATGCGGATCAGATTTCAGTACCACATATGAAAGCGTCTCAAATCGGTATTGAAAATGTCAGATTCAGTGCGTTTTTTGCTGTTTACACTGACACACATACACACATCGGATTTGGGCCACTTTGAAGTAAATCGGTCGGTACCACAAAATCAACAAATTTTATTATCCGGCCTTAGCCATGAATACAGAAGTCAAGAGAGGTCATGAGCTGATAACAATATAATTATCTTTTAAATCTCAAGATCACAACATTATCATTTGAGATCACAAGGTAATTTACTCTTTCTCTCAAGATAACAACTTTATTATTTTAAATCACAAGATAATTAACTCATTATCTCAAGATAACAATTTTATTATCTTGCAATCACAAGATAATTAACTTTTTATCTCAAGACAACCACTTTTGTTATCTTGTGATAACTCTCTCTTTCTCTCTCTCTCTCTCTCTCTCTCTCTATATATATATATATATATATATATATATATATATATATATACACATATACACTGAATTTAAAAATCACTGTGCCCATACTTTTTCATAGTTCTTTTTAAATGCATCACTGCTGTTCAATGCAAGAGCTTTTTTTTCCATTCACTGTTTATTCATTTGCAAACCTCAGAAAGACATAATATCATCCCTCCTTTGTGCACTGAAAAAAGCGAAACATTGCTTTAACTTGATTTTTGAACTTGGGTTGATGTAACACATTATATTCATGTGGGAATGATGCACATTTAAATTGATTCAACGCATCATTTTTTTTTAATGTAGTGATGTCTAGCACGACTTGTGCTACCGCAGGCTCAGGAAGGACACTGGAGGTAGGGTTGACGGACAACAACTCACAACCAAAGCTGACCAGTTCTCAGTGGCTTCAAAGCTAGGCTTTTTATTCCTTTTCCAAAAACCAAGCTTCTCAGCTCCTCAATCTTTTCTGCTTGTTGCTCCGCCTCCCAGTCACCGCTCCTACTCCCCGGCCCGGCTGCCTGGTTTAAACGTGAGGTGTAGTCTAGTGGCCTCGCTACAGAACAAAAGGAAAGGCTTGGGACTCGCATGCCATCCACCACACCCCTCGTAGTTCTCCTTCTCTCCCCACCGTCCTTGCAAGGTTTCGTCCTCATTCAGGGTTCAGGCAGCAGTGATGGCTACAAGAGCCAGTAGGAAGTTGGGGCCCGAACCCTGAACCAGGATAAAACCCTGTATTTCAGCCAATAGTGTTTCAGATCTTATTGAGGGTAACTTCAGCTGCTAAAGGCAAGCTTCCTAGGCTGCCTAGACTCACCTAGACTACTGGTTAGAAGGACACAATCACCTCCTTTGGGAACCTGCTACACTTTGGGCCTAAACATTTTTCACTGTTCTTGATCCTTTTCTGGAACATCCTACCATTCTGCTCCCTCTCTCTATCACTCTCTCTCTCTCTCTCTCTCTCTCTCTCTCTGTCTTTCTTCTATCTTCCTCCCATCTCTCTGACCTCCTTGGTTCCCTGGCATAAATCACAATGAAAACACCAGTGAGACGCTTCAGCCGGCTGACTGAGATAAACTCATGGATAAGCTTATGAGTCCCAATGAAGCAGAAGAGAGACCAACAGAGACTGAGAAAGAGAGAAAGAGCCTGTAATTAAAATCCATCTGGGTAATATCGATATAGATGAAAAGTAATCATGTTAGAATATAGCGGTAGTCTTTGAAATGGGATAACAGTGGTGTGATGCGTTGGACTGGAGTGTTTAATTGAGTGTTTGTTCCATGGTGCCAAGAGCTGGAAGACTGGGCGCAGTTTTGCCGAGTCAATACCTTTCACTACAATTCAATACAGATCAGCTGTCAGACAAGCACAGCTATTGGCATGAAACAGCAGAGCCAGTGAAAGCAGTCAGATCCACTTAGAGAAAGCTGTCTCTGACAGGCAGCCGCCTAGCTGCAGCTAGCTTTAACAAGACTTCTTAGTAAAAGACTGTGTGAGTGTCTGTGTTCATATAGTTTCAGGACAAAAGTCCTGACTTTGTAGAGCTGTTGTAACATTTAGCCTTCGTGACTCTCGGGCTATTTTTGAATTCGTTTGATTTTGCCTTTCTAACCCACATTAAAAAACGTTTGTCGTGCCATTGTTTGGTATCTTTTTTCAGCACATCATTTATATGACATGAAAGTTGTTGTTTTTTTTACATATTGTATCAATATATTTAGCCCAAAAAATACGAAACACCCTGAAAATTGGTTTGAAAAATGATTCATTCTTTTCAGTATCTTCATATGAAAAAAAACCCAATGAAGATTAATGATAACATTTTTTATTTTTTACATGCACATAAATATTTCTATATGAAATCTATATAATCCTATATAATCTGTTTTTATTTGGTCTTCCAACATTAAAAAACTAGTTTAGCGTTTTAAGCCAGTACTTTTGACAGAAGTTGACCCAATACCCAATATGACTGTTTATGCTGTGACATCTTAAACCAGCCATGTGATTTGGGTTAAAATCGAAAGTGCAAAACCATTTCTTCTTGGCTCCTGAGGTCAAGATTAGGCTTAGAAAGTTCTTATTATATGTCAGTAGTTACTATGACTAGAAAATACTTTTCCGAAACTGAAATTTAAATGTACTTGACTGTATTTAAAATTCTCTTTAATTTGTTTCTGTTTTTGTTTGTTCTTCTCTTTTTTAATTTGTTTGCTTTTTGCCATTTTGTATGTGCTTTGTGATGAATGCATTTAACATAGAAACTACTATGTAATAAAGAAAATACACTTTTATTATTGATAAAAATTGAGCTTATACTAAAAAACAGTTTTAGTTATACATTTTCTTAGTTGTAGTTGGTACTTCGGCTCTGTCATTTGTGTGTTTTCTGTCAATACTTTTAGAAACTGAGGCCACAGATGGCATTAACATGCTGATGGGGACTTTCCTTCATGTTTGTTTTTTTTTTGTTTGTTTTTTTTGTACAAATAAACTGGGAAGAAAAAAAGATGGAAAACCAAAGACTGGTAAAAAAAATACATGAATAAAACCATGGGAAAAATGGCAAAGAAAGAAAGAGATGGAGAAAGAATGTAGGAAAACGAAAAGAAGCAAGAAAAAAGAAAGAAGGAAAGACTTGATGGAGGGGAGGATTTGAAAAAGGAATAACGAAAGAGAGCATAAAGAAAGAAAAATGAAAAAAAAAACAGATCAAAAGCAATCAGTGTATAACATGAGGTTTAAAACTGCAGATAAGATTTAAAAATAATTTAAAAATGCAATCATCTGCTTTCAGTGTAAGGACAGAGAAATGATAAAGGGATGAAATAAGAGAAGCATGGAGGCTGAAAAAGACTGAAAGAGAGAACAGATCTCAGTAGAAGCACATCAAATAAAAACAGCTTCAATCTAATCAGCTTCAAGGGCATCATTGTTATCATCATCATCATCACCGTTAACCACTTAGTCCAGATAGGGTTGCGGTAGCTGTTGGGAGAGCAGAGAATCCCAGATGACCCTGTCCCCCACAACTTCCTCCAGTCCATTTCTGGGGACCCCAAGGCGCTCCCAGGCCAACTTGGAGATGTAATCCCTCCAGCGGGTCCTAGGATGAACACGGGGCCTTATCCCGGCAGGCCGTGCCTGGTACACCCCCACCAGGAGGCGTCCAGGGGGCATCCAGATCAGATGCCCGAACCACCTCAGCTGGCTCCTCTCAATGCAGAGGAGTAGCGGCTCTGCTCTGAGCTCCTCCTGGATGGCAGAGCTCCTCACCCTATCAAATAGTGTATTCGTGATCTCATTCTTTCTGTCATTACCCACAGCTCATGACCATAGGTGAGGGTCGGGATGTAGCCCGACCGGTAAACAGAGAGCTTTGCCTTATGGCTCAGCTCCCTCTTCACCACTACAGTCCAGTACAGTGACCGCATAACTGCTGCCGCCTGTCCCAGCCTGCGGTCGATCTCACGAGCCCTCTCCCCATCACTCATGAACAAGAAACCAAGATACTTAAACTCCTCCACCTGGAGTAATACTATTACTACTACTACTACTACTACTAATTATTATTATTATTATTATTATTATTATTATTATTGCTTGTATTAGAATGTTTAAACATTTTTGATAGCTCAGTATTTTATCTGTCTCACTTTGACATCTTCACCTCTGCTAAACGCAGGTTGTTGTTACCAGGCTGTGTGATTGTTCTAAATCTGTGATTTTTATAATGCAGTGCATCGTCACTCAAGTGTTCTGAGAGTATTCACTTTATATATTGTAAAATAAATCGTGATTTTCTGGACGTTTGTGTGTTTGTTTAACCATTTCCAAGCCTCTCCTCGAGGAAGCCCAGTATTATATGTAGTTAACAAGCAGCTCCTGGTTTGACCAATCAGTGCTTCAGTAAATTGAGCTCATGATGTAATTGATGATATTAACGAGTCTCTGTGGCAGCTGTGAAGGTGTCAAGGAAAAATATGGACCAAAGAAATTCTTGTTGCTTTTTATTGTTTTTATGTTCATTTGAATTATGAATATGACTTTATTCTAATGTATATTGTGATAAACTCACTGCTCAGGTCAACTGTTTAAACATTTGCTTAGATGCCTAAAACTTTCACACAGTACTGTATATATTCACTTTATATATATATATATATATATATATATATATATATATATATATACACTCAGAAAAGCATATTTCTACACTTATTTTGTTATGATGATGAACATCATCACATCGGCCACCCCTATGTCCATAACACATATGTGACGTGTATGACCCACAGTCTGACACTGTAAATAAACGTGTGTCTGTGTGTGTGTGTGTGTCTGTGTGTGTATGTGCCCGCATATGCATTCAGTTAAGCACCCCGGGAAAGAAATGGGAAGGATCGTTGCTAACACACACATATAAGAATGGCTTGGAAGGTGAGCTGCTTCAGGAGATCTACTCATGCATACAAATACCAGCCAGCCCTCTCTGTAGTATTTAAATTGAATTTAAAAATGAAGGGTCCAGAGGAAACATTTCCAGCTGTCGTATAAAATTCCTGATTAGAGAAAATGAAAAAAATGAAAATTCCCTACTTCATCATCTATGTCCATCTGCTTTCTGTAAAGGAACTGGCTGTATCACCGACCTCATAAAACAGCTCCACTCATTTAAGAAGGTCTCATTCTCTAAATGCCGCCATGGCCTTCTCCAGCCCAAAGACAAGTCTAGATGGTTCAGTACAAGCAGAATGTTCATTCTGTGGTGTCAAAAGCCCAAAACATTAATTACAAGCTTTAAAAACTCTTCAAAGGACACAAACCAGAGACATAGCAGAGTAGATCATACGTTAAGGGCCAAATCTTCTAAAAAGTCATTCAGAAATCATAAATAAATACAGATATACACTCACCGGCCACTTTATTAGGTTCAATTGCTTGTTAACACAAATAGCTAAATCAGCCAATCACATGGCCACAACTCTGTGCATTTAGGCATGTAGAGGTGGTCAAGACAACTTGCTGAAGTGCAGACTGAGCATCAGAACGGGGAAGAAAGGTGATTTAAGTGACTTTGAACGTGGCGTGATTGTTGGTGCCAGACGGGCTGGTCTGAGTATCTCAGAAACTGCTGATCTACTGGGATTTTCACGCACAACCATCTCTAGGGTTTACAGAGAACGGTCCGAAAAAGAGGAAATATCCAGTGAGCGGTCAGTTGTGTGGACGAAAATGCCTTGTTGATGTGAGAGGTCAGAGGAGAATGGGCAGACTGGTTCCAGATGATAGAAAGGCAACAGTAACTCAAATAACCAACCAAAATCTCTGAGGAACGTTTCCAACACCTTGTCGAAAGTCTGCCACGAAGAATTAAGGCAGTTCTGAAGGCAAAAGGGGGTCCAACCTTTACCTATTAGTACCTAATAAATTGGCCTGTGAGTGTACATACAAATACATTTACTCAGACACACCTCATATCCAGTCAAAACAACCTCTAAGCATGTTATTCACTTGTCAGCCTCAAGAAAAGAGCAGAACATATATTTCATCGCTGACCATAGAAAACAAAAAATTGCACAATCAACTCCAAAGTTGCAGAAAACACTTTTACTTTTAATGTAAGTTAATGTAAGTTAATGAATAAAATTATTCCAGGCCATTCTGGACCATTTCTGTTTGTCCAGGTCATTATGAAATTATCACAGGTCACAGGGTGTTACGGTCAGCTGCTGTGTTCATACTGTATATATAGGACAGCAAAGTTGTCAGTCCATTTTTCTAAAGTTCTATGGTTTCAAAATGTTCTTTTTAACCTATTTCCTTTTCTCAGTGAGGTGTTCTTGACAGTTATACATCCTTTCAGACTCATAGTGATGAGCTGTCTCCTCACAGTGGAAGGATGGACAGAAACAGTTGTGGATTTTTTCTGATCTGAAGCAACAGCGGAGCTTGATTCTCCTCTCCTTTTGATCATTTTAGAAAACGTCTCAGAAATACCTCCTAAAATGATGGGTGGTCTCTGACTTTTATACAGTAGGTGTCTGCCAACACACTTGCACTTAAGGACTAAGAGGCAATGTCCAAACCAGAAAACAGCACCTGCATTGTATCGATAATGAAAATTGGGGTTTTTTACACCATAATTAAAGATTCTTTGAACTGCTCGACCTCCTGACTGCTCCATTCATTTTTTTTATCATGTAAAGCGCAGCTGAGATGTTGGAGCTGTGCATTTCACGGTCTTTGAGATCCTGCCAGCTGTGTTTTCCCACAAATCACTTCTTTTTCACCAATATCTATAATGTAAGTAGCCACTTTAAAGTGCTAAAACTTATGATAACCAATAATACCAGCTATATGAAACCATGCAAATCTTCAAAAAAACGAGCAGTTTTCCTCATGTTGAATGCATGTTTTCATTATAATATTAAGCAATAAAAAGCAAAATGTGTCTGTGTTCAAAGCAATATCCATGTTTTGGGCAGATTTTTAACAGCAAACTGACCGTCTTTTACCCTCCTATAAAAACAAAACTTTAACCTAAAACTAAAAACTAAAGCTTTAACCTAAGTCTACAAAGGCTCTATCATTGCGAGACTTCAAGTCTGTTCCCCAGCTGTTCATGGCAGGAAAGTTGGAGTGAGCATAACTGGCCTCTGGGTGGGCAGGATGGTCATCCCTCTCCCCCATCACTCAGCACGATAATAGCCATCATGTCTCGGAGAAAGCATGTTCTAGCCTTCAGCCTCCCAGCTTGCTAGTGTTATACAGGAGAGCTGGTGCAACTGCCCATGACTAAACTGGAGGAAAGAAAGCAGGTAAAAAAAAAAGTTTACAAAGTTCCTAAAATTGATCAATTTGACACTTCCATGGATATATACACAGTCGAGTCACATTATTATGACCACTTCCCATGACGGCATCAGTGGGTAGCTCATGAAGGAAGTCACGTACTGTGAGTATATAAGATGTGGACAGCACTCTCAACCAATTTAGGTATGAATCCATCCTTGCACATCATGTACACCCATACCTGATGACTGTCTTCCCTGAGGCACATGGGATCTTCCAGCAAGACAATGCGACTTGTTGCATGGCTAGAAACTGGTTGGAAGAGCATGACCAAGACTTCCAAGAACTACCCTGGCTCCCTAATTCCCCAGACTTGAACCCAACTGAGCATCTTGAACCCAACTGTCATCTCGAGACCACCTTGATCCTGTTCGTGCTGCATACGGCGGTTACCCTGGATATTAGCTAGTGGTCATAATAATGTGACTCAACTGTGTAATATTTAAATTGTCTTTTATTTCAAATGTTTTTATTGTCAACGCATAATTCGGATGGATTGCAATACACCACAGCAATAGTCTCCAACACTGGCACTGGAGCGCTACCTTCCTGCCCCTTGCTTAACTTCAATACATCTGATCCAGCCATTCAGGGACTTGAGAAGAGATTGCTGATTTTGCTACATCATCAAATAAGAAACTGCCTGTCATACAGATGGAGTATGGAATGATGGCAGCAGGAGAGGAACTGAAGAAGGCCGAATGGTTACAGAAGTCTGTTAGTCAAGAAATAGTAAATAAACTAATCGGTTACAGAAATAATCATTAGTAGTGGGGCTAATGCATATACGACAGCCCTCCTGCTGTCAGAAGCCCCTCAGAGGGAGTAAACATGTCTGGCTATAGAGTATGACTCAGAGCCACTGTCGGACCGAGTGAGTGGCGTTGACAGCGATGAGAAAAACGATCGGGAGGAGTCCAGGCTAAAGTACACTCAAAGGATCGCCACGTCGACGGTTTTAGTGCCGCTGACAGGAATTGATTAAAGGAGCGTGGCGGAGGAGGAGAGAGAGAGAAAGGGCGACTGTAACTCCGGAATTAATGGTGCAAAGTGAGAATCAATCGTTCCTCCCCCCTACCTCATCCCTCTTTCACCACCTAGATATCTGATCGAGGGCAATAAAGTTGTGCTATATGTTGGTTATTACACAGCACATGACCAGACAAGGTCAAACGGAGGAAGCTTGGGCTTTTTCAGTTAAACCAAAACACAAAAATCCCAACAAGCTGCAGTGGCAGCAGTGTCATATATATAAACTAGACTAGTATCAAATAAAGGTTAGCTGCCTAAATACTCAAGGCCTCTATGTTGGCCTACACATCAGTTCTTCACTCTCATACATACAAGACAAAACTGGACGCACAACGCAAGCTTTTCATTACAAAGATGTTTATGGCACAGGCAGAAGTTTGGATTATGGCAGCTGCAAATAGAGATAAACTTAAGAAAGTGAGACTGAAGAATCACAGCATGGTGCAATACGCAATATGGTTCGGAACCAAAACTGAAGCTCATGTGGTGTGATGTTCAGTAACAGAGCCAAAACTTCCAGCAATGTTCAGTGCCAAAATCTCCCTGACTTCTGATTTTGCTCAAGCAGCAAAGGAAATAAGATGATTCAATGCTTCAGATATTTGCTCATTTCAAAATGTAGTAAATGTCACTGTTAAATGTGCTAAAGCACTGCTAGGAAGTTCAAAGCACACCACATTTCAGTAAACATGTGGCACCAGATTTATATATATATATATATATATATATATATATATATATACTAAGGTAGATATTTGTCAAGAGTTGATCAAGGCACAATTAATTGCGGTCACAATAGACAGCTGGACAAATCTGTTCTGATCAGCTACTCCTTTGGTAAAAGGAAAATGTAAAAACCAAGTGACAGCTATGTTTGTTTATCTGATCTTTACATATCATTTACATATAATTTGCTTGCTGCTTATTCGCTAATTGGTACAACTGCTCTGTCGCTTGATTTTACATTTATAATTTATTATTTATTATTTTTGATGCCTGGTTCTACTTGCTGATGTTTGCTTTTGCTTTACTTGTTTTTGCTTCCTTTGCACTTTTACTTTTTGTAACTCACTTAACTGTGAAAGGGGTGAACTCATCTATAAATGGAGGTAGTTTCACAGCACCATGACAAGAAGGCACAAATGAAAGCCTCGAGTTCTAATATTCCTTTTTAACTAACTAACTAGCCTACGTGGCTAATGTCAGCCCATTAAAAAGAACATTGGGCCACGTGTTCATCTTCTATGAGATGTTCTGTCTCCTCTGGGGTCTGAAGGCATTTTCTTGATTTTTGCATACATTTCTTAATTCACCATAAAGGTACTTACATTCAACATGATACGCACATATTACACATCAACATGTTTAGCAGAATCTCATCTCTCTCTGGAAAAAGGCCTTCTGACCTGGAGCTCTGTGTAAAGAGTTAAATGAGCCCAACAAAATAAAAAAATGTTCTGGTTTTAGAAATTCTTGATTTTCCAAAACCACTGCAGCAACTTCAGCAGCTGTGAACTTTTTATACATAACTCGCGTTTATGTCTGAGGCAACTATACGAAGTGTTTTTGATGTACTGGGTAAGTGCTTAGTGATTTCCTGATTGTCCGCTGTTCAGACACATGAATCCACCAGTTAACTAAAACTAAAAATAAGCACATTTTAAAAAATATCTGGATATATGCAGTCGAGGCCAAAGACACATCCCACTCAGAAGCATATAAAAGGTAACAAAAATGTGAGCTATACATTGATGCTGTGCAGCCCAACAAACAACCCATAATATTGCATCCAAGCATCCAGAAGCAGAAGCCCTTTTACTGCTAGAGTCACCTTCTCCCTCTCTTTGCCCCTCATTTTTCAGTTCTTTTTAGACGGGCTTCCCGCTGTTCCTCTACCATAAGAACACACCCTGGTACATTACACATTAGAGTGCTGGATTAAGCTCTATCAAACAGGACAGAGGAGGGTGAAGAGGACAAACAGAAGAGAGGAGGACAGGGAAGAGCGAGAAAGAGTGAGAATGAGCTGAACAGACAGAAAAGATAAACAGATATATGTGTGGGGGGATTGAATGTTTGCTCAGTGGATCAGCGAGATTTTAATCGGAGCTCTGTGCGCTTATCAAGCTGCACTCAGAGAACATGCTTGCGCATGCAACTTGCACACCTGCCCGTTTACCTCCCTGAGCTCCAATTGACCACAGAGCAAACATACACTGCCAGGACCACATAATCGCACCGTGAAATCACACACGTACATAATGTACACAACAACTTAAGTATAAATACATACTCTCTCACAGACAATAAAAACAGCCATGTGGCCGAGTCTCAAACAGGCTTTGTGGGGAGAGAACGAGGGTGAGCGGACCAGAACTGGCCTGTCCAAACAACACTGAGAGTACAGCCAACTCAGCATCAAGGGCAGAGCCTGGGATTGAGAGAGAGTCAGTCATGAATCATTTACTGTAGAAAACGAAAACTATATACATTATACACCTGCTTATGCATTCACATTCTTATAGAAAATAAAACTATCTGGCACAAGGTGTTCTGGTTCAGTCCTTAGTCCAGTACAGTTTGGTCATTTCCAGCTCAAACACACCTGATTCATCTCAGTGGTGGGGCTGCATTCATATCACAGGTCATTCAGCACAATTCCATTGTTTTGCTCTGATCCACTCTTTCTGCCCTGAGGACAGGCTTGAGCCGACTGACAATAACAATGTCAATCCCCTACAGTTTCCATCTGTCCCAATTATCAATCAAGCTGGGCAATTGAAATGTCTGAAAACAGGCTGTCTGTGGTTTTAAGATACACAAAGGTAAAGCAGGGCATGAATTACACCACTTTTAATCCTAACAGATCTCAAAAACAGTAGCACACACTTAATATCAGCCTTTAACAGAATTTTGTCATGAGGACCTATACACTAGACGATAAGGCAAAATGAGGGTATTACACATATAATGAATTTCAGCTATGAAAAGCATTCAAAATCCAAAATCCCCCCCACCACATGATACAAACTGGACTGGACCTGCTTCTGCTTTTAAGTGATACTTTATTAATCCCACAAACGGGGAATTTCCACCTCCGCATTTAACCCATCCGTGAAGTGAAACACCACATACACACACACTAGGGGGCAGTGAGCACACTTGCCCGGAGCGGTACGCAGCCCAGTCCACAGCGCCGGGGAGCAACTGGGGGTTAGGTGTCTTGCTCAAGGACACCTCACTCACGTGCTGTCAGCCCTGGGGATCGAACTGGCAACCTTCCAGTCAAAGGGCCCGTTCCCTAACCTCCAGCCCACGACTGCCCCGAAAGAAGTATAGCACATAAACTGGGGATGAAGTATTCCTGTGTGCACATCTGTCTTCACTTTATTTCCTGTGTCCTGGCTCTCTCATTGGCTGTTGCCTGAATCACGCATTCATTTGCATCTGCGATCAAAGGATTTGTGAATGTTTTGAGTCGTAAAAATCAAATGTTTCAAAGTTGCGATTGAAGTTGCAACCTGGAAAATCGCTTCAGGTTGTAAAAATCTGGTGTAAAATCCGGGCTAAAAGGTAAACAAGGCAATGACCATGAAACTACTAAACAAAGTATAAAATATCAGGAATAAATACAGGTGATGGAATAGGGACACTGCAAAAGAAGTGTGTAAAATACCCCCCCCCCCCCCCCCCCCCCCCCCTTCTTCTAGTTTGGTAATGCAGTCGTCCACACATTATCTAAGCTCTCACACACCTCCTCCCTGGGTTTCAGTTGGGGAAATGAGTAACAGCTCACTCTTTCTTAGCAAATCTCTTAGCAAATTAAGCAAGTTTTCATATTCACAAATATGCTATGACATGTAAAGTTTTTCTGAGGTTTCCCATGCATAGTTAAAGTTGCTAGGCTGTGAAGGACCAACTGGGTGAACCAATGTGCTACTGCACCATCCAGAAGCAGACCAGTACTGCATCTCTAATTAGTTAAGAACAACAAAGACAGAAGCTCGCCCGCTGCGGGTGACGCAGGTTAAACAATGACCTTTCTCTGAATTTGAATTTGAGCATCTATTTTTTCTAACAGACAACATAACATCACAGTAAGTTGATTCTCCAGGGAGGCCGTAGAATCATTGTTCTGAGACATTCAGGGGGTCCGAAAGGTTAATTGGGGGTCTCAGACTCACCTTGAGAGCAAGACAGGTGCAGAAAAACCAAAACAAAAACAGAAGCACAAGGCCAGTAAGATGAGAGAAGGTAAAAAAGATGGGGAAACAGATAAGTCAAGGGCACTGCAAAGACAGGATGTTACATGTACTTAAAAAAAGCACTGCTGCAGCCGACGTCCCACACACACACAAAAAAAAGATTTTTACACTTACACTAGTTATTGAAAACAAAAAAGATGATGCATAGCTACAATAACGGCAGCCTTCATGGTTAAGCCTCAGACTTTTTATATATATATTATATATATATATACCAAGAAAGCGGAAAAAAACTACCAAACTACACCAAGAACAAAGTCAGAAAGAAAAAGTTTCAGACCACAAATCATATTTATTTTCTCCAGATAAAGCAGGTAAGGAACAGCCACCAGTCTGTTTTTATGGCTCCTTATTTCTGTGTGCAGAGACAAAGTGTTGAGACGTTGTGCTGACGGCATGGAAAAGCGGCTCTCTTTCTTTTTTTTAAGTGACCTGCCTAAGCACCTACCCCTTAGCGTGGGCAAACCTGTACCCTCAAACAACTGGTATGCTCACATCCTTATTAATAACATCAGACAAATGATCCGCATGCGTGAAGAGCAACAAACTATCAGCACAAGCCTCACCACTGGGAGAGGATAAGGTGACACATTTATGCTTCAGCAGTGTCTACTGGCAGAAACGTCTAGTTAACTGCTGTTAATGGATGCACAGTGTGGACACATGAGCTCTGATCTGACTGTTCTTATTCGGGTCGCATGGCCGTGAAATTGAATATGTGTCCAATCCAGGACCTGAAATTGAAGGGTTTGGGGAAAATATCTAATCATGAATTTTCTGACAAATGTTGCGTTTGCAGTTTAAATGCAGTTATTTTCATTGAATTAAGCCGCAGCCTTCTTTTCCTGAGAAGACTGGCACATCACGTTTCTCCACTTGAACTTAAGACAATGTGACATTAATTATACTTTATATAGAACCTTGAACACTCAAAGAACCCTGTTCATGATTAAAGGGTCTTTGCATCACATGGTTCTTCAGATTGATGGAAAATGTGCATGAATGCGCAGACAGCTCTATAGAGAGCCTTTTTTGAAAAGGGTCCCTCTATGGTTACAAGCTTGAGACTGTACCAATAGAAGTAGCCTTTCTAGCTGCTATATTGGACCATTTTCCAAAAGGTTCCATATAGAACCATCTACAGCACATTCTCCATCAGTGTGAAGAGCCACTTCATGATGCAAAGACCCCTTTAATCATGCGAAGGGTTCTCTGGGTGTCCATGGATTTACATGTTCTTTACTAAAGATCCCTTGAAGAACCATCTTTTTAAAAGTGTAGGATATAAATAAACTGCAGCTCCTGTGATTTGAAAATTGCACTCTTTTAAATTGTGATTTTGATATAAATGTGATTCACTGCTTAGTCTGACTAAGGCAACATATGAACGTAGTAACAGCTTTCTGTGATGGTTTCCGTGTCGTTTTAGAGGCTTTAATCTCATCCACCAATATAGACAATTCTGACATGGGAAGAAGAATGCATTTCACATTAAACCCCTCAACCACACTGTTTACATCTTAATCATCTAATTATGCACCAAATTTCCCTTAAAAATTGTAATAAAATGTTCATTTTGTCATATTAGAAAGCTATAAAAGAACATGTAACAGCAGAGAAAATAGAGAACAATAAGGCTATATATATATATATCAAAGCGAAGAAAGTCAAAGCGAAGAAACGGATATATTTATTTAATTTCCCAGCTTATAGACAATAAAACACAAAAACCCCAAAGCAATACAAATGGTAATCAGGCTACAGAAGAAAATTCTAAAGACATCCAAACTCACGTTGTGAAGATTTATTGACAGCATATCATCCAGAATGTGCTGGCCTTCAGCCCTCCAGGATCAGAGGGCATTCCTGGTCTTGCATGTTTATTTACATGAGCTGCTTATCATCTATCAGGTAAAGCCATATTCCTTCACCAGACTCTATAAAGGCCTCTGTAATATGACGCTTCAGAGAGTTTCCATTCTGCAAGTGAGCCTGCAGCAGCTGTCCGGTATTTAAACAATAACAAGCCAGGAGGGCAAATTAGTATGAAAGCAGTGGCTAGACTCCTTTAGTGCGAACAGCAAAACACCTTTCTTCCTCTCTCCTTCCCTCACTCCTCTCCCTCCTTCCCCAGACACACCATCATAAGGCAGAAGAGCCTCCATCAGGACCGAAACGCTTAACTGCTCTCTCTGTGCCAACAGAGGGAAAAAGAGGGAGGGATAGAGGAAGACAGAGAAGCAGAGAGATTAGGATAACAGGATGAGATGGGTAGATAGATAAGAGTAGGAAAAAGAAAAAGGAGCGAGAAAGAGAGAACAGGAAGGTGAAGGATGGTGCAGCAGAGAGAAGGAAAGGGAGTGAGAAACAGCACAAAAGACAGAGGAGAAAGAGAGAGAGAAAAAAGAAAGAAATAGACAGAGCAAGAGAGAAAAGGACAGCGAATGTAAGATAAAGAGTGAGAGATAAAGCAAAGAAAGAAGGATAGCGAGAGGGAAACAGAGAACAGGGCCTAAAAAGAGAAGCAAAGATAGAGAAGAGGAGCGAGAGAGAAAGAGAGACAGAGACAGAAAAGTAAGCATAGAGGGGAAGCAAGTGAGAAAAGAATAAATAGAGCAAAAAGAGATAGACAAAAAGACTGAGAGGGAGAAAAAAGAGTAGAGGAGAGAGAGAGAGAAAAAAGAGTAGAGACAGAAAAGAGGAGAGAAAGAGAGAGAGAAGAGTAGAGAGAGAAAAGAGGAGAGAAAGACAGAGAGAGAAAAGAGGAGAGAAAGAGAAAGAGAAAGAGAGAGAGAGAGAGAGAGAGGGGAAGAGAAAAGAATAGAGAGAGAAAAGAGGAAAGAGAGAGAGAGGATGAGAGAGAGAGAGGAACAGAAAAGAGTAGAGAAAGAGAGAGAGAGAGAGAGAGAGAGAGAGAGAGAGGAAGAGGAATAGAATATAGTAGAGAGAGAAAGAGAGAGAATATAGTAGAGAGAGAAGAGGAGAGAAAGAGAGAGAGAGAGCATAGAGGGAATGGTAAAACAGAGATGAAACTCCAGCCTTAGCTTAGATCTCCTGTGCAGATTGACGGGGGGAGACAGGGAGACAGAACGAGGGAGAGAGAACGAGAGAAAGCAAAGGAGAAGAAACAAAGAGAGAGGGTGCTGGGCTGGTGACTAGCATTCTGTTTGTGTGCAGCGCACTCAAAGAGCATGTCATAGATGATATCAAATCCCGCCACGCTGACAGCATCTCTGCTGAAGACACCGCCCGTGTGTGTGTGAGTGTGTGTGTGTGTGTGTGTGTGTCTAAGCTATCCTCACATTACAAACATTATTAGCACTGCTCCTTCTCTGACAACCGCCAATACCAGCACAGAGCATTAACAATCTCTCAGAATTATGCCCAGAAATCTAAGGATTTTGGTCTGAGACATTGAAATTGAAATTGAAATGCAGAACAAGCCTTAATCTGGATCTGACTGTAGGGTTCTGTAGGCAAATACTTAAGATTTTCATAATATTAATATTTATCATGTCATAAAGCTGGCAGTGTGCACAGATGAAAACAGGCTTGACGTCCCCAAGCACAAAGAAAAATGAGGCGGCATATTTGAAGAGAAACCAAAGATATATCCAATAATCAAAGTGAAGCAAAGCTATATTGCTATATCTAAAGCTATATCCATTGCTAGATCATTCTCAGCACTGCAGTGATACTGACACGGAGGTGGCATGTTAGGGTATGTTGTGTGTCCAAGTGAGGTGTCCACTCACTGTCCACTGTCAGTGGTCTTAAGACCACAAGACAGCACTGAGTGGATGTTTCAGACTGGTGGATTGTTCTCAGTCCAGCAGGTGTGGTGTTTAAAAACTCGTACCAGCACAATACACTAACGTGCCACCACCATGTCATTGTCACTGCAGTGCTGAGAATGAATCACCACCCAGATGATACCTGTGATGGTCCTGTGGGGGTCCTGATCACTGAAGAACAGAGGTAAAGGGGGCTAATAAAGTATGCAGAGAAACAGATGGAGTACAGTCTGTAATTGAAGAACTACAAAAAAGTATGTATGAGGTGGAGCTGATAAAATAGACAATGGCATGGCCTACCAATGTATGTATACAGCTATTTTGGAAAAGGCTTTAACTTCTTTGGCCCAATCCTATTTCACCCTTTGCCTCTACCACTTAGCCCTTATCCCTCTATTTTGCGTGCTTGTGCCTAGAGGAAGGGTGTCCCGATTTTTGTTGCGAAAGAGCATTAAGGCGAAGTGTTAGGGCTACATGGCCCTTCAACTGGTGCCTTTTTCAGAGGCTCACTCCAAACAATGTTATAAGAAAAAAAAAAAAGAACAAAGAAACCGACAAATGTGAGTATTTTCCTGGATATAAAAATAACCATAACCATTGTATTATCTTAGTTTAATGTTGTTTCAAAGTATTAAAGTATTATAGCCCTTTTCTTCATACCAAGCATAAAAATGGTAATGTCTACGTAGCTTTTTCCCATTCCACCTTAAATGGTGCAGCAGTTCTGACGGCTGATGTGCCAGAACATAACTGCTGCAGCATTGTTTAAGGTGGAACGGGAAAATCTGAACAAGTGGCTGGCGAATACCTGACTTCAACTTCATATCACTAAAGAATTAGGGGTGGACGATAATAAATAATTGCCCCCCCCCCCCCTCTTTTGAAGGCATATGATTCCCTTAATGTAAGTAAGCCCAGCAGTGAGGAGCTGAGCTTTACCCTCCTCTGCTATCACTGCAGACTGGCAGGGTCGCATACAGAGCACGGCTAGTATCATGTTAATGAAATATTGCTCTTCTTTATTTGAGGGTCGTCCTACATTATAGGCAAAGATTTTAACCATTAACCCTTCTAACTCAGTTTCAAGGGGCAAGGCAACACTCACAAACAAGGGACAGGGGTAAAAATAAGAAATGGGATTGGACCACTATCTGCATTTGTTTTAGAAACACATTTTATTCTATTTAAGCATAAGCCTTAATCTGTAAATATGCTTAAGATTATGAAAAATGGTTTGTTCAAGCATCTGATGGATAATCTAAATTTAACTCGTCACATTTTTCAGTAGTAGAACATAAGACCATTGAATCCATATTTGCTGATTCAAATTTCAGAGGTCAGACTTCATTATTGCTACTCCACTGTAAAGAGCACTCTTGCAGCAGCTGAAAGCACCAAATGCTGGCACTGACCCCATGAAAGGCCTGTCGCGCTGCAGAGGGTCGTGTGGTGCATGGCTCAAAGCTCATCTTCTGGGCACACTCGAAAGGTCCCCGGTGTCATGGCATTTTCATAAAACTAAAGGTTAGAAATACTCCCAGCTTCTGTTGCAATAACCTCCAAGCTGGGAAAGTGCCTCTTGTGTGCTAGGGTATGTGTAAAACATCTGGCTGTGAGAAAACAACTGTGTCTAAACCTTCTAATAACGTCCACTGCCCCCTCTTTTGGTTGGCCTCCGTTTTCGCCCAGTCTCTTTGTGTCCATATCAAATGTGTCACGCTGCCCTGGGAGTCTCTTCCTCTCTCTCTTTCTTTCTGTCTCTCTCTCTTGCTCTCCACACACATCTGTCTCTACTGTGCTACAACAGAGTTGAGAGAAGGTGAGCAGCTGGTCCAGGTTAAAATTAGCAGTTCCACGACTCTGTGTGTGTGAGAAAAAGTGCGCGTGTACACAGTATGTAGAGCAGAGGCTCACAGCACCTCCAGAGCAGCATATGTTCTTGATTCTACTCAATCTCTCTCTCCTCAGGAAGCTGATGGCCAAGCTGAGGTGAGGAAGGAGTCTTGGACGAAATGAAGAAGGAAGAAGTGTGCAGGACGTGTAGGATAAGGACAACGGATCGGAATAGAAGTACGGTGAAAGTAGATTAAAGCAGGGCGGAGAGAGGTCATCCCCAAAGCCTATAGCTACAAACATAGATGTTCCACGGATTTTTCAAAATAAAGCTTCAGAATTTAACCACTGCGATAAACAAAGTCCCCATATGTGAAACTTACTGACCCTTTACGGTGACGGTGATGAGAACCAGGGATTGTCTACACTCTCAGACCAAATGTACCAAACTATCACTGGGACAGTGCCCCTCGTGTCTCTGGGTACCCTCAAAGGTACATCTTAGTACCTTTAATCAGGGAACATAATTGTACCATAATTCAATGAAATTATAGAGGGAGATTCACTCGAAAGAGGCCCCGAATATTCTGTAATAACTCTCACCAGGATGAAGCAATCTGAATGAAGCAATGTGCAATGTGCTCCTCAGTATATGGAGCTTCGAAGAGGCTGGGATGCCCCTGCTTTAGAGCGACGAGGACGGCGCTGGACAGCCACCGTGTCGTTTAACCTGTTTTCAACTCCCCTCATCATCCCTTCGTATGTCTGGCAGACAACTGAGATCACAACTGAGATCACTTCACATGTAAGGCAATCTTTTACACATACGTCGACGTATGTAGCGTATTTTTTTGCTTCCGATTCCTTCATCCTAACAGGAGTTACAGAATATTCTGGGCCTCTTTCAAGTGAATCTCCCTGTTTTTTCTAAGTTGTATTGACTCCACACACCCCGTCTTGTCTCCAGGCTTTTTATTTATTCTCTTTTAAAACATAAGGTTATGAAAAGTTCCAAATATGTCCTTTTCACCTGGAAAAAAAAAACGTATTCAAGGTAGACATTTGGACCTTAAAACCACGGTGGTACCTTTGAGGAAACATTTACATTACTTGAACTTCAATGAACAAAAAATGGACCTGCATAGAACCTTTATTTCTAACAGTGTACAATGCAAATATAGCACTTTATTTACTGTCTAGTGAACCTATGCCTTTTAAATATTTATATGGAAAAAATAAGGTTTCGTTGGGTGCTATTTTGCCTTGACCACTCACAGATGCATATACCTCTCTGGACTTAAAAAAGGCCATAGCCTCATTGTAAAACAGTCTCTCAGGCATCAGGCAGTGAATTCGTAACCATTCTTATATGGTATTATAATTAAACTCTTCACATGTCTCAGTCTTCACACGTCACTTCATCACCACCAGTGTATACCATTGCGACACAGTCAGCTTCTCTAGAATGGCATGTTTCACACCACTCAGAATGACTTTGTTCACATCTTAGCAATTTAATTAAGCAGACGTTTTGGGAAAAAAATGGTGGAATTTCCCTTTTTAAAGAAGAAAACTACCATTGAGCCCAATTGCAAAGGGTTCTTTGGAGTGATACCACAGAAAAACCATGTTCCGTTTACTAAGGAAGGCTTTAATTAGCATTTCAGTTCCTTAAAGAACCACCTACTTACATTTTTAAGAGTTTGTGTCATGAATTAGATTAAATCTGTCAGCTGTACTGATTCTACGGCAGAAAACAGAGATTCAGAGAAAAAAGTAAGAGCAAAGTAAGAGAGGATGAGGAGAAAGAATGAAAACGTGGTCATGAACATGGGCTTTGGAAGTTTAAGCACAGAAAACAGCAGAAGAGGACATGGAGAACACACTACAATGCAAGTGCGAGGGCGAGACAGAGCGAGAGATATAGAGAGAAAAGAAATCCACTTAGGTATGCATGAACAGCAAGTCATTCAGCGCACATTAACTTAGATCACGCGGGAACAGGAACGGGGCTGGGGGGGTGGCGGCCTCTTTAACTAATTGATAAATAATGCATAATTAATGTGTCACAACTAATTTATTAAAAGCTCTTTGCTATGCTCGTTATGAATTAACGATGATTACTCTATAACACAATGAAGACAAGAGTCGCTTGAGTATGTGGGCTGGGAAGCTCTTCCATCACCACTGTTGAAGACGACCATCTGCACGTTGGATTGAGAGACAAATACACAGCAGGAATTGATTTGGGTCCCAGCAATACAAACTTAAATGACCTTAAAATTTAAATAACTGATATTGTAGACCAGGGACGGACAATTCCTGTCCCACTCACACCCACTAAATCTGGCAATTAACAGGTAAGAGTAATCAGGGGTGTGTTTGAGGTGTGCTGGCCACCGACCGGCCCTCCAGGACTAGAGCTGTGCACCTCTGATGTAGACCATTATTATTTTATGTGGTTAAAAATGAAACAGACTGCAGCAGTTTGAATTAAACTGTGTTTCACTGACTGATATGAATGTCAAATGTAATTATTCTGTCAAATTTCTTAAACAAATCACCACATGCCACTCTGACAGTGAGCCCAAACTAATATTACACACTTCCATAACTTAAGAATTAAAGCGTTTATCACCACTGCCATAAATTCCTGTAATCAATTAAGGCATTAGTTGCTAGCCTACTTTTTCAAACATTGAATATATTCATTTAATATTATTTTTATATTAAATGATTATTTATATTATTATGATTGGGGAAGTCCTAACTAGCAGGTGGAACTGGAGACGAGTAAATTGGGGAGAAAACGTAGGGAAAAAAGATAATGTAGGCAATAGAAATCAAATGCACTGAGAATTGTTTTAAAAAACCGTGGCAGTCTGAACCAGGAGGCAACAGATTCCCGTCTCGAGAGTGGGGCACTTCAGGTGTACAGTAAATGCACTTCATCGTCCTGTGTCCCCTGCAACCTGCAGAGGAGTTCCTTTCTCTGTGGCTCTCAAGTACTCATATTGGACCAAGTCATCCAAAAAAAAAAAACAAACTCCTTAGTGCTGAGGGAAAATGGATTTTTCCGTCTTTCAATCTTCTCTTTCAGCAACATGCTTTCTCGGTATCACATTGACTTTAGAAATTTAACAAAGCAGAAAAATCGTAGATTTTCACAAACTTCCATGTTGAGCAAGCAAATGTATAAACAGGAATATGCTTCACACTTCAGGTGCCTTTTGTGCCTCTGATGAAATAAGTGAATAAGGTGAACACTTACAGAAACGACCACAGTGCATGCAACAATAAAGGCACCATTGTGCTTCATTTATACAGTGATAGAAACACAGTATCATACAGAAAGCTCCAACACCACATGCTGAAGCCCTGTACTACGACCAACGTGGAGGCTGGTTTTAATGAGCTAAAAGGCATAAAGTCTTGTTGAAGAGACGTGAAGTCAGACAGGTAAAGTGATCTAGGCACACAGCTTCTTGTTGGTTTAGTGGGTGGGTGTCTATATATCTGAGGAGCATGTGAAAGTACTTCTGGACTGTGTGGTCTGCTGGATGAGTATGGGCAGGATTTGATATCGCCATAGAGATTTGATGAGGATGCGAGTGTTTCACAGGGATGCAAATGACTTCCTTACACCATCATCTCTAAATACATTGAGACATCTTTCCATCTCAATCATTCTGTTGGCGATTTTGACTCTCGCACCCACTCACACACACGCACACCTCCTCTGCAGCAGCAGTGACTGGTTCTCAATCGCAGTTGTGATGAGTGTAAATGTAAAATGTGCGACACCCCCTTCATTTTTCATTTCACCTTCAATGCAACTGATATTTTACACACATACGCACACACATGCATGCATGTGCATGATGTGAAGCTCAAAATTAAGCACCAAGCTGAAACCATGGCAAAAACTAAAACTACATGGAATTACAACCTAAGCCTAAAAGTTGCTGGCTATGTGTATATTAATATTTTTGACTGTAACTTGGTGGTATAATTAAGCAATAGCACATGGGAGGGAGTATGTTATTGCAAAATATAACAATATAACAATATAACAATATGAATGAACGAATGAATGAATGAATGAATGAATGAATGAACAATATTATGAATATGAAAAACAATATGAATATAACAATATCATAACAATAACACAGAACCTCGAGGTAAGAAATGAATAAACTGGGCTGTGAACGCGGCGTTTAATGTTTTAATGTTCACAATTCCTTCCACTAAATTATAGTTCCTTAATAAGCAGCTTGTTGCTACGTCAGTGTAACGAGCTCTGCCCACTCGCTGTACAGCCAGCAGTTAGTTCTCCAGCTCCTCACACTAAATTCCCAAACTGTCATCACCACTGAGCAGCTTTTTGTTTTTTATTGTGTCAGTTTTATGGCTCAGTCTGATTTGGTCAGACTCTGAAGATCAGACTACACGTCTGGCGAATAGTATTGGGTTCATTTCTGGCTGATTCCAGGTTGTTTAGCTGCTCTTCTGTCACAGCTGCCGACTGTAAAGCTGCTCAGTGGTGATGACAGTTTGGAAATTTAGTGTAGTCTCATCTTCAGAGTCTGACCAAATCGGCTGTCAGTCGATCGGGTCAAATGTGATCTTAAAAGCATCCATTTTCTGTTTGTGGCAAAGTGAGAAGTACAGTCTCGTCAAACTTGTTGCTTAGAAATGCCGTTTTAGTGGAGTGATACGGTGTTTGTGAAAAACCCGTGAAGTTATGGGCGAAATATCAGCAAAGTTAGAACGCCTCTCAAACAATCAGCTTGAGTGGCCAGAACTAACTGTTGTATAACACATTAGCATAAAGTGATCAATTTCAGCACAAACCCACCTTTTCAGTAGAACATGGTATTAACACACATTTTCAGTGTTGAGGACAAAACTAATGTGTGCTAAAAAAAAACACAAAAATAGAGTTTTTACAACGTTACAACACAACAAAACTGTAGAAAACAAACCAATCTGAATGAATAATTGGATCAATCAACCATTTTAACTGCAAAAAGTCACTGGAATCCTCTATGATCTATAGATCCGCATTGTCAGTAGGCATTTACTGGTTTATATACGAGAATTTCAGTCTTGTCATTAGCTGCTCCTGTTCAGTGGCTTTAAATAGCAAGATTTTCATTCCAGAAAAACATTCAGTGTGAGGGACACAACCTACGTGCTACACACAGTAACATCTTGAAATGGTTGCTTAGTCTGAAGTCTGTACCTGCAAGCTAGCATAACAGCTAATGTAATCTGTAACTTTCTGAAACTAAATTACTGCTAGTTTTGCTTCTTTCCCTTAAACATCACATTTACTGCATGTAGGGCTTCAGTTCTGTCCTTCAGACTGAACGTTTTCCATAAAGAAAGGCTTGACGCCGCTGCGAGTAGCAGGAGAAGAGCAATTCAGTAATCACTGCAGTTACTTTTCTGCCTCCAGGCCGTGGTGGCACGACTCAGAGGAGCAGTCCCCAAGACTAGCTCAAGGCTAGAGTGAGTTTCACATTCCTGACGCTCAGGGAGAATACCCACATTTTTGGCGCGTTCTCTTTTCCAAAAGGATGAGTTGGACTGGAATGTTGATGAAGTAAATGTTGGCACTTTTTGGAGATAGTAAAAAAAAAAAAAAAAAAGAGAGCGAGAGCGAGAAAAAAAAGAAAAGCATTTTGCGACAGCAGTACTGCGGTAATAGCGCAAACACTGCAAATGAAACATAAAAGTGAACGAGAAAATCACACACATAAGTCGGAAATAAAAGATTTAATTGTGTACCGTATTAAGATTGCAGCTCCTAATTCAGTCAGTTTTTGTTTGTGCTTTTTTTCTCTGGTAGAAATTTTGCAAGTGTTAACTCCAAGTTCAGTCACAAGCATGTCACTTACGCACATCTGAGTCGAGTCACAAGTCAGGTCAACGTGGAATTTCAGTATGACTCGAGTCTGAGTCGCTGACTTGAGCCCCCATCTCTGTCTCTTTCTGGTGATGTGTGTTGCTATCTAGCTGTATGGGACCACATCACATTGACATTTCTCAGTGTCTCTGGCCTCATCATTACCACCCATGAAAAGTCTTTGTAGTAAAATTAAGCACCCATCTTGAAGAAATTCTTGTTTTTCTAAAGTCTTGCTGGAATTTGTTAACCCGTGTTTGAACCTACTAATATGTTACACATATAGTCTCATTTTCAAAGTGAAACCACAAGGGTATGGGAGGGCCTCTAAAGCTAGATACCCTTGACTGAATCTCTTGAATGGCATATCTCATCCTCTGATTGACTATCAAGTGATGACAACAACAACAACAACAAAAACATCAAAAAAAAGGCTGGATTTCAATTTGTTTACCCATTGGTACCTTTCGGGCCAAAGTGCTGCAGAGATTAGCGCTTACCCTCATCTAACACTCTGAATTCATTCCAGAAGGCCTTGCTAATTAAGTTGAAGTACGTTCTGATCACGTGCGTCATAGTGAAAGTTTATAATGTTCAACACGGCGAGAGAAGAAACTGGTCTGCAGAGGAGACAAAGATTATGCTTTGAGCGTTAAAAGACAATAAGTAATAAGTACATGTGAAGTATGTTTTCTGACATACTTTTAAAGTAATTAAAAACACAAGCGCACCAACTGAAAACTCCTCTCACTCTGACTGGACCTCACATGATGCTCACCGTCATGGTAGCGTCTACACTAAGTGGATCTCTACACATGCGCGTTATTTTGGATCTAATTACTTGTGTGTACATATAAACAGAGACTTTTTTCTATCGAGGTGTTGAGTAGAGTGAGCATAAAAAACACCTCAGTCTAAATGTGTAATGGGAATGTATTCAACCAGATTGGTCAAATCTTTGCATCTAAACACTGACAGAGAAAGAAAGTGAGAGAAAGAGACACAGAGAGACATATGATGGGGGAATGGCTTACAAAAGCAAATTAACAACAACAGTAATACAGTGATTATAATACTGTAATCAATGAAAATAATATTTTTTATTCAGTTCTGAAAATTTATTGAGCTTTTCTAATTCTTACAGAACATCTGAAGCCATAGTGATAATGTGCCCCTTTATGTAATATATATATATATAAGTACTGATGTGTAATGAGTACCTGTAGGTAATGGTATGCCCCATGTGTAAGGACTTCCATGTAATAAGCATTATTAATGATTTTACTCTTTGTTTTTTAAACACTAAAACATTAAGGTTTTTGTACATTTTATACATTTTATAGTTGCTTTTCTCTAATTTCCTTAAGACGTTTAGACATTCTTGCCCTGAAAACACATAAAAAAACACAACACATATGCACATGCAAACACTCTCTCATACAAATGCTCTCGTTTTATCAGTCCTCACCCTGGGGCACACACACACACACACACACACACACACACACACACACACACACACACACACACACATTCCGTTTCTCACATAAAGCCAGCTGTTCTGCCAAGGCTTGGCATACCACATAACATCAGTACCACCACCATGGCCCCTTATTAGCGCTGTAACTTAACCATGTATACACATAGAAACTATTATAATCATTTTGATATCTATTATGTGATTTTTACACAGGGATTTCCTGTATTGAATCCTAAGGAAAAGTAAAAGCGCTATTCAGAAATAATGATTCTTTTTGCTTCAGCGATGTTTTGTTCAAATAAATCAAGCCTTATAAGTGCATTGCTTCATTTCTTAAATACGGTGATCCATTTTTTTACTTTACTGATATTTTGAGAGCAGTCTGACTGCCCATGGCTGAGGAAAGAGGGCAGAGAGAGAGAGAGAGGGAGAGAGAGAGAGAGAGAGAGAGAGAGAGAGAGAGAGAGAGAGAGGGGTTAGAGCAAGAGAGAGACATTGTAAGAGGAAGCGAGAGAGAACAGGGCATAGCGAGAACCAAGAGACAGACGGGGAGACAGAGAGAGCAAGAGAGAGAGACACAGAAAAAGGAAGTAAGAGAGAGAGAGAGAACGAGACTGAGAGACAGACAGAGGGAGAGACAGAGAGCAGATGGAGAAATGGAGAAAGCAAACAAAAAGAGAATGCAAGAAAGAAAGGTAGATAAGGAGAAAGAAAGATGGAAAAAAGGTAGAGCAAGATAGATAGACAGAGAGAGAGAGAGAGAGAGAGAGAGAGAGAGAGAGAGAGAGAGAGAGAGAGAATGAACTCTGGTGAAAGAGCCAGTAATATCAGTGGTGATAAATGATCGGTCTAGGTTGCCCTAGATGGATCCGGATGAAAAAAACGAAAATGGGATGGAGAAAAGGAAGGACTTTTTGGTCATAGCAGCAACAAAAAGAGGATGAAGAGGATAAAAGAAGAGCTGCACTGTTTCACTCACTTCTGTTCACTGACCGGTCAGACCTGGGTGTAGATAAAGCCAGTTCAGGTTAAACTGTGGGTGGGTGATATAAAAACCAGGGATTAAGACCAGCTGAACAGAGCCTGGGATGTCACACTGTAACAGTTAACCTGCCCAGTAACAAGTAGCTGACTGGATGTTAAGCCCTTATGACACCACCTTACTTTTTATCTGTTTGATGCTCCTGAAATTTATTACTTAGAGTCAAAATAAAGATCACTGTATTTTCAGCATTTTGGATTGTTTTACTGGTGCATTTGTTCCAAAGTGGTAGGCAAGGGGGTGTAGCTTTTGCTATGGGCAGACCAACACTGAAATGACTGGACTTGTTTCCTGGAGGTGTGTATGAACACTAGAACTTGTTATTTTGGGGTTTTTACTCATGACATTTTAACACATAAGCTGTTGAAAACTGAATCTGGTAGTATGTGTTTGATTACATTCCTAGCTGATATATACACATTTATAACACCAGAAATCATTTATACATATTAGCATTACATACATCACTTCTAAAACCTTGGCTTCACTGCATGGCTTTTAAAGTCTGAACAGATTCTAAAAGACTGGGCATCTCACACTTCATCTAAACGGCTTTTGGGCGAGTAAAATATTGGGAATCACACATTAAAGGATTGAAGATCACACACTACTCAATTTTTCAGCTGCTGCTGAACCTGTTGGAGCTCACTGAGCTCAATCGAACTCATTCTCCCATTACAACTCATTCTCCCATTGCACAAATGTGGAGCTGCTTGTAGCTGCTGCTGTTTTCTCTGCCGTCGACGCAGGTAAACATGGATTTAAAAATGTGATCAGGGTGGTATTTTTTAGAGTTCTAAATGTACATAAAATCTTGTGCCCTGAACTCAGCTCATTAAAAAGCTTCGCTCCACACGAGTGACTTTTCACTCTTTTTCTTTGTTTAATCGCTGTATTTTCTTCTTTTGCACTCTCTGATTCCGTAGACTTCCGTAGACTAATCCATTCTGATTGAGTCGTTGACCAGTTTACACTAGATTGTGCTCAGAGTGGGGTCAAAAAAAAAATCATATATGACAAACTCAAAGTGGTCTAAAACACGATCGGGAGGCCAAAAATCTGCGTCTGCGCCCCTCGCACACGACTTGATTCTCTTTCCAGCTGTCGACTCTGACTGACCCAAACATCTGCAGACTAGAGCCAACTAGCATAGACTCGGCCAGACTGAGAATCGAGGCTAAAATCGGGGTAAAAGTCATGTAGTGTAACCCCAGCTTAAGCTGTTTATCCTTCTGGGTTGCAGAGGGTGCTGGAGCCTATCCCAGTGTTCATCGGCTGGATGTCAGGAAACATTGCAGGGCAGACACCCAGACATTCACACCTAGGGGCAATTTAGCATCTTCAGTTGGTCTTTGGACTGTGGAAGGAAATGGAAGCTCCCAGAGGAAACCCCATGCAGACACAGGGAGAACATGCAGAGTCCACACAGAAGGGACCCTGGTCGCCCGGCCCTTCTTGCTGTGAGATGACAGCACTACCCACTGCACCACCATAAACCAACATTGACCATCTTCTCGTCTATAAATATGTCATTAAATACATCATTATATATCAGTTTGAACAACTGCTCAAATCTAAACACCTTGCCTTTTAAAGCAACTATTTGCTGGTATCTCTATGATTCCAATTTTACCATATCGCCTGCATATAGATTAAACACAGCCTTCCTGTGGCATCTCTGCAGCTTCAGAGCACAGCTCACACATAAACACACACATGCTCCTGCCCCAGAGACTGTGTTTACAATAGCTGTGAATTAGCACACGCCAGAAGACATGGGTCATAGTCTGAGCCCCGTCAATTACAGACAACAAAATGAAGACCGCTGGGCGGAATACATTACAGCAATATGTGTGAGTGTGTGCGTGGGAGTATGAGACAGAGAGGGACCGAGAGTGATACAGAGACTCTATAGAAGGGATGACAGACAGAAAAAAGAGAGAATCCCTGCAGTGACAGCAAACTAGGCTGCATTTGTATTAGCTGCAGTGATACTTTATGGCCCCCTGCATTCACACACGCTCCCTCTTTTTCTCTCACTGTTTTATTAGCTGCATCTCACACACACAGATCTATATCCTCCATTTTCATATAAACAAACCCACCTCTGTGGAGAAAGCCCTAGATTCTACTGCAGGCCTTTTCTAAGCAGTGCAAATCCAGCAGTCTGCGACTGTTCCTGCTGTCAAAATGCTGACCTCAGGTCACGCAGCATAAACGTGAAAACCTCAGTAAGAGATAAGAAATAACAGGCCAGCTTGTGAAAAACACAGGAAGTGAAAAAACTCAGAACCTAATGGTGGGTGGAACAGACCATCACAGTATATATTCTCAATTAAAACCATTAAGACCTAATTTGGTAGGTTAACAGTGGCTTATTTATTTGCGATGCCCTTTCAGCTTTTAATAAGCTAACTAACAAGTTCCGGTGCTGGTGTTGTTGTAAACACAGTTTTTCCATCTGAAGAAATTGTCCTCTTATTTGGCAGCTCTTAAAAGGTGGAATAGGCCACTTGAATAAGAGACCATTTACATTTATGGCATTTGGCTGACGCTCTTATCCAGAGCGACTTACAATTTGATCATTTTATACAGGTAGGCCAAGGTGGTGTTAGGAGTCTTGCCCAAGGACTCTTATTGGTATAGTGTAGGGTGTTTGCCCTGGTCGGGGATTGAACCCCAGTCTACAGTGTAGAAGGCAAAGGTGTTAACCACTACACTATAACTTCAGCTTTGTCAATTTCTCATTCATTTATATTATATATATCTTATACAACATACACATTTATGCCTCTGATCATCAGACACAGGAAGATATGACAGTCACGCTTTAGCACTAGCTTGTTTTGTGCACAAGGCCATAACCGCTGCATAGTCTGATACAGCTGGCCAAGTCAGGTGGCTTCTCAGCTGGTGTAAGAGGAAACAGAATCACAACAAATGATGTGGTGACCGTGTTAGGCTAAGGTTAACACCTAATAACCACTTATTCTTTCATGTTCGCTGCCCTGAAGTCAAAATGGACCATTCAGATGCTATGGACTGGACAGCAGGAGGAGAGTGAGGGCCTGCTGTGTTTTCATTCTTATTTGAAATGTGAAACACCCAGTGACAATTCAGTCACTCAGCTAAATGCGATAACACTAGCGCGGTTATAGTGTTGGCACTGTGACTCACAAACTTTTTACAGACGCATGGACATATTAATTGTGGGGCCAATGCTGATAACCAATATCTCTAATGTAAATACCTGCTGAAGCAAAAACATAAACATTTATAAAATAGAAACTGGGACTAAATCCACTTGGATTATCATTACAGATAACTGTAACATTTATTTACAGAGAGTGAGGAATGCAGTAAAATGAATGAAAACAGGCATTTTAGTACAGAAATCCAGTGTTGCTTCAATGTTCCACTTTGCCTAGAGTCAGGGACAGATCATGCTCTTACGAAGCTCTTGGGCACCAGCACCTTAGGAGGTCCCCCAAATGTTAACAATAAAACTAATTGAATAAATAAATCAGTACATTCAAACGGAAACTAAACAATACATTTAAAAGTTCACATTCGTGTTCACGTTCACTATCAACTAGTCATTGCTGTTCTTATAGCACTTGCAGTGCTTATATTGCCCCAAGTATTTGAGTCCCCTCAGGCCTCCTGAGGCTCCTGCCAGTGAGAGGTCCCTGGGCGCTGCCCCACTGCCCTGGTCGGTAATCCTTCCCTGCCCAGAGTACAATAAATATGTGAATATTTGGTTTATCATTTTAACAAAACAATAACGTTGTTATCAAGCTGGCTGTGAGATGTTCTTACAGTCCTTTAGTGTACAGAGTACAGCTGGGGATGTGAGCTTCTCCATATTACTTTGGTGAACTTTTCCACCAACAATGGAAAGTCAGTTTCAGGCATTGCTGTGCTCTGGTGTCTGTTGTCCGTCAATGCATTATTCTATTTAAAATAAAAAGTAAGGATTTCCGACAGATACCAAAATGTCTTTGTGAAGGTGAAGTAAAGTTTCGGAAACTTTTTATCAGCAGTCACTTTGTATTCTAGTGCTGGAGAGATGCATGGAAGAGCTGGTAAGAGAGGACAGTGGGAATAATGATAAACACAGAAACCTGCACAGCACAATCTGAATAGTACATTACAGAACTTACTGTCAGTTCCTCATTCTCTCTTTCGCACGCACACAAACACACACGCAGCTCTCTATAGTGTCATATCTTGTGAAGTACTACCCTGTGAAGTGATGCTGGCCTCTTGTTTGAAGTTGTTCTTTGTTTATTTTTGCGGTTTCTTTCTTTTTTTTGCATTTCCACTTCTTTTTGATGTAGCACTTGTACATGTGCAGGAGGAGACTGGTAATTGATCGTCCGACAAGCCATGAAAGAGATTTGACAAAAGCGAGTTAGAGAGGCTCACCTGATGTCTGATGCGCCCAAGCATGTCATTCACACAAGCTCATTCATTGTCCAGTGAAAGAGAGAGAATGAGAGAATGCATGGGTGAAATAATATGCCTGCTGTAGAAGCTTCTTGTGCTATTGGCATTCGCTCAGAGGGAAATCAGAATCAGAGGAACATTATCTCTCATGTGGAACGTGTAGAAAATTTCCTTTGACACAAGCTTGTAGAACAACAAGCAACATAAAACCATAACAGCATATCATGAGACAACGGCAATAAACAGAGCTTGCAGTAAACAGAGGAAAACCATAAATCAACCCTGCTGATTTATAAAAAAATAAAATAAAAGCAACCTTGTTTAAAAATCCCGTTACGGTGCTTATAGCTGTTGATAATGTCTATTGTTGAGGAGATTAATAGTTTCCTAAAGACGCTCATGGTGGATAAGGGAACAGCTTACCACTTTCTAGACAGACAAAATGGGAAACATCCTAACAGAAGGTAAGTGTGGTCTTCTGTTGTCTCAAATTCAGAGCTGCTTTTGTTAAATTTGCAGGGTGTTTGTTATTTTGCTTGTTGGTCAATAATTCTGTAGTTTTGTTATATATTTGATGGTGAGACTGAGGTGATCCAGATATATTTTGTCAGACAGTATAACGTCCTTGATAGTAATAGGCGTTTCTGGCTTTTCTCACAGACAGTGTAAACATGCTGGGAGAAGGAATAAAGATGGTGAAGTATCTGAAGAATTGGACCTGCTCTATCCACCAGCCTGAGGGGCTCCAGGAGAGGCTGGAGGGAGTATTCTGTTTTCTTCCTTCCACCATTTCTTTGTCTTTGTGATGCTGAGCTCTTGAGAGCTTTCTGCAATCCAGGCTGCAAGTTTATGCACTGCTTCAAAGTAGCGGCAAAGAGATCCCCCGTCCATCACTTTGGCAACCAGGGCCACGTTTTAGGTACATTGAAGGAATAATAAAATTGTTGACATGTGGAGTTACTTCATTTGTGTAAACAGAATAAGTGGTTGGAGGAGAGGACACAGCACTATGTTTAAAACCTGGTTGTAAGATTTAAAACCATTTATGATGACATGCTGTGGTCTATTCTGCAAGAAATGTTTGATCTACAATATCAAAGCAAGGTTAACTTGTACATTCTGGAGGCATCTCAGCAGTGGTACTAGGAAACAGACCAAAAAATTCCACAAATAAAATGCTGGTGAAGTGGTCATTCACTGAAATACCACACGTGAGCTAACATTGTCACAGCGGAGGTGTCAGGGCCACAGGTCTGGTGTAATTTAAGATTCGAGCATGTCAAAATACATTATTCTTCCACACTTGAAGGACAAAGCTGGAAATCCAGCAACCACTGAAATAATTGCATCAGCTCGTACCCGAGCTCAGCCGATGATTCCCTCAGAACTCACAATGAAGCCCAGAAGGCATCCTGGGGTTGATGGAGGAAAAGATGGAGACCACCTGTATTTCTCTCCTCGAAGGGAGCGGTGAGCCTGCAGCTCCCATGTGGGTCAGACTTGTCAAACCCAGCACAGAAGTAGTTCAGCTGGTTTGTAAGAAAGGCAGGGTCACTGGTTTGGAACACAGCTGATCTCTAACCCCTTCTCATCATTGTATTTAAACTGCAATGCTACTCTTGTATTCCCTGAAGAGAACCTCTCCTCCATGTGGTTCTAGTTGTTAAGCCTAGAAATTTTTTTACTTGCTTTTTTAGCGTTTTAGTGACCAATTGCTTGGGATGATACAGTCCACACAAAAGCAATACAGGACTAGGCAGAACTGGAGAGACACAGCTCTTAAAAACCTGCTCCCAAATTGTGGCATCAAGTTCTTCAAAACTGGCAAGTTATAGTCTGGAATTTGCTTGTCTTAAGTTTCTACCTATACTAGAAGAACAAAACTATGACATGACCATCAGAAAGACCAAGGGAGTGCTAATAACAAAATAACAGGACATCTATTAACATCTTCAACGAGGAACACTGACTTATACTGACTGCTGTGTATAGCTGTCAACAATGCACTCCACAGCCAGTTTCTTGTCTGTTTCTGGGATATGAGTTAAAATCACGTATGGCTGAATTCCTTCGATAGGCAGCCCAACCAAACCATATGCCTATAGAAGTGTCTCTAAGTCAAGGAGTTGGAGAAACCATGCTAGCGCTGGTATCAGTGATCCTTCAGAGTTCGGTAACATGCAAACGGGACGGCCTTAGCAGGCTGCACCAACACACCACAGCTTCCTTAAGAACAGCAAATTAAAAAATAAATTTCATTGCAGACTCTGGTGCCACTGCATCAGCTGTCTCTGCCCCTTTATTAATGGTTTTGCCCTGCATGTGATGAACTGTGGATGACTGAACGTCTTGAAGGACACACCAGATGTATTTATCTGCCACATTCGGTCCGTCCTACAAAACGTGACAGCCTGCAGTGATGTTTTTTCTGATGCACCCTTAACTGAGACATGCCTTAGTTGTGAAATAGCACATCTGGCCACCAACAGTTTTTTTTTTTGTTTTTAGTGCCCCAGTGAAATCATACAAAATCTAAATCCACCCATCTGTGAGCCATGTTTTTGTGAAACAAACTAAAGAGAATCACGCCAAAAAAAAAAAAAACCTAAGGAGTACAGTAATATGCCTGGCAATGGTCATTTGTGATTCTGTTTCTATGCCTGTTATGAGTCTTTGGGACAATATTCCCATCAGACATTGTAAGAAAGACATCTTTGGGATTTTTTTGATAAGCAAATGCTTTACATTACTCAGGGACAACAGGCTTAGCAAATCATGCCATGGGTAAATAACTAACTGGGGCCCGTATAGAGAAATCAGTCAATGTCATCACCAATGCAAGTGTAAAAATCAGAGCTTCCAAACTCGACAGAAAGATGATCTTCTGCAATGCAACTGCAAACCAGTCACCAGAAAAGAAAGGTTTCATGGTGAGCTCGAACAAACAGACAAAAACAAACAAACAAACAGAGCCATATGTCGCGTGTAGCTCTGTCAGTTTAGCAGCCCATAACTGCTAAAGCCTGATCTCAGTGAGCTGCAGTCGTGAGAGAAAAAAAGAAAGACAAAAAGAAAGGAAGAAACAAAGAAAGAAGGAACAGACGTTGGACAGAAAGTGTTGGACTGTCATCTGCTTCAGTGCCACCCAGCCTGTCACATAACTCTACAATATTAATTACAGCAGAGCAGCTTCTGAATTATTAAACATCCCTATTTAACGCCTGTGAATAATTCAGACCTGGCCAGGGCATGTGTATATAATGTGATCGATAAGTACAGAGTTTAGCTAATGAAAGAACAAAGGCCTCCCTAAGATGGGTGTGTGCATGTCTGTGTGTTTTGTGAGATCCATCTACTTTGGGACAGTGAGCTTATATGGTTTCTGTCTGCTCCCTTCCTTTAGTAGGAGCACTAGGAGTCCCGTTATTGTAAGTAATACATTTAAACAGTGCATTATTAACAAAATGAAGTGTGGAAAACTGAATCTCAAATATGATAAAACACACAACGATGTCCTGCATTCTGACACCTGCGTTTGACTGACATTGGTACATACTGCATCTGTAGCTATTAAAACGCTGCTGAAAGCTTATGAAAACATATCACTGAGCTTGCAGGTAGAGCCTAATATAAATAAGAACTCTCTATATGCCTGTGCATATCTTGAGGCTGCAGCCAGGCATTGAGACAAGCGTTCCACGCCTAGTCTGCAGGGCTGTAGGAGGCATAGCCATTGACAGATCCTTAAATGGTTTGTGGTTGTAGAATCGAGGAGAAAAACGGCTTTCAGCACTATCTATTATGGCTTAGTTATGAACGTGTCACGGGAAATATTGCAATGTCAAAAGAGAAGAAACGCACATGAGACATACCAAAGACAGGCTGCAAACTAGACTTGCATTCAAAGTAAAAATTCAACATGCACACATCGGAGCAGCACGAACTGTTAGAAACGAAAAAGCTGAGAATGAAAAGCGGTGGGAGCCGTGGAAAATCAGAGCCGTTGTTCTTACCATTTATTTAAAGAAAGACCGAACAATAAAAAGGGAATGGAAACAACAAACCATATAAAATATTTCAAAGAAAGTTGTACTAGTAAGTCTTTAAAAAGACGTTCTTACTGTAAGAGAGGTCAGTAGGACATGTTTAAATTTACATGTCGATAATCATGCAAATTACCAAACTACTCACTAATTACTAGACATGCACCAATCCCAGTTTTTCTCTTCTGATCCTGATTCTGATAATGGAACTCTTGGTATCGGCTGATATCTGATATCTGTGGTTTTTATTATATTTCTTTTTTATTTTGTACACCTCACAGTGTCTAACATGAGGCTATAACTAGAACAAAAGAGTAATGAACACTGAACGAAAAAAAAAACGCTGTTATTAATAAGCTTTTATATAATGCAACAGCAAAATAAACAGTAATTGTAATTCCAGAGTAAATATTTGTGTAACAATGAAATTGTAAAATCTAAACATGTGAGTTTAAACGTGTGTTCCTTGAAACTATTAAACGTCGCTGTGCTACTAGCAGCTATATCAAGCGTACAGTACCTCCAAATTGCAGACATGCCTGTTATTAGCCAGCATGATTCTTGCTGCTTGGAACTTTAAAATGAGGAACCCTGCAAGAAGGGCCTGGATTTGATTCCCTAGCTGGGTAACCAGATCCTTTCTGTGTGGAGATTTCATGTTTTCCCCATGTCTGTGTGGGCTTCCTCAAAGTTCTCTGGTTTCCTTCCACAGTCCAAAGACATGCAGTCAGGCTATAAGAGCACTCAAAATTGCCCCTGGGCATGAGTGTGTGTGAATGTATATGTCTGTCTGTCTGCCTTGCGATGGACTGGTGACCTGTCCAGGGTGTATCCTGCCTTCCACCCAATGACTGCTGGGAAGGGCTCCAGCTCCCCCGTGACCCAGCAGGATAAGTGGCTTAGGAGATGCGTGGGTGTAATCTAATTTGATTGGACTTTTTTGCCTATATGCAATTGATAATACTGCAAAAAGTATGAGATAGATTTCCACTTGCGAAGCTGATACAGCTCAGAGAAAAGTTCCTGACTAGGGCTTTTACTCTGATACATCCCAGAGAAACCCAGCCCAGAGAAACAACCATGGCAGATGTCAAGCTTGCTAATTTCCATCCATCCATCCACCCATTTTCTAAGCCGCTTCTCCGTCAGGGTCGCGGGGGGATGCTGGAGCCTATCCCAGCAGTCTTCGGGCGAAAGGCAGGATACACCCTGGACAGGTCGCCAGTCCATCGCAGGCTTGCTAATTTCATTTCCTTAAATAGAGAAGTTTGCCTGGAATGTGATCATTCATCCATGAGGGAAGTTAATAGTGGGCAGCAACATTACAAGCAGATACGTACAGTAATTTTTTTGTTTATTGTTTAAATTTGTATCTCATTACTTTCAACTGTTGCTAACTGAATAAGCTTTTTAGTGAAATATATTCTTCTTACATTTATGGCATTTGGCTGACGCTCTTATCCAGAGCGACTTACAATTTGATGGTGTTAAGAGTCTTGCCCAAGGACCCTTATTGGTATAGTGTAGGGTGCTTGCCCTGGTCAGGGATTGAACCCCAATCTACAGCATAGAAGGCAAAGGTGTTAACCACTACACTAACCAACCACAGAACATGTCCAGCTACAATTATAATCCACTTAGTGCCCACAGTGCTTAACATGGCAAGGTCGGTTATTATGAATTTCTTATGTGTAAATAAATAACACATCAGTAACGCAATTTCTTCTTTGAGCAACTTGCCAGAAAAGTCTTTATTTCTACTCACTTGTGTGCTCTTTCCATTACTTCTTATCAGAGACATATCAGCAGTCACGTAATTAGAGGATGAAGGTGTCAATTTGAACCAGTTTTTATCTGATAAGTATGTTTTAATCACATTGTGATTTAAAACATTCAGTCATATACTGTACATATGCAGTCTTTATAGGTTATTATCTAGTTTAATAACCTATAAATACCACTAATGTTCTAATATGTTAGAACAGTGTGCACTCGCTGTACCACATTACAAATAGCACTATTAAAAACTGTGACTTTTAATGATTATTTCAACAGTCCACATACTACTACATGCAATTAAGCAATACTATTTATGCTCTCAGTCTGGGTTTAAACCCAAAACAGGGTGTTTTAATGAAACATGCATGTGTTACCCACTTAGTGCAGTGAACATTAGTTACGATGTGAGAGAGAAGAACCTCAGTGAAGTTTAAAGAACCTTCACACACCCTTAAATTGGTATTGAATTTTTATAGTAACCTTTCTAGATCACTGAACCAGTACCGGCACACTTCCGTCAAATCATTCACTTGCAATTTACTGTTCATCATTTTCATGCATCAAATCGTCCAGTAATACTGTGACGCAATATAAAGTTAGAAAGCTTGAAATCTCAGGATTCGATTCCTGCAAGCCATTTTATGATCAGTTATTCACAGCAGTTACGATCGTGTCATTAGCAACATAAGCGCTGAGTAAGCAAGCACTACCGAATCCTCACCTTCAAAGCCTTGCCACTGTGAGATCTATGAGAAATAAAATTAACCGTTCTAGCCTCCGTTACTCTGTGTCAGGACGTCATACAATTATGAGAAAAAAAAAACTTAAAATTTTATCTTTTAAATAAGACCAAGATCATGACTGTAGCCCAAGGTATGTGGGAACAGGGCACCCTTTTACTTTGGATATGTCATTTCAGGCAGTTAACATGTTAAAGGGTCTTCACACTCACAAATCGCAGTTATTTTCCATTGCATGTTTATGATGCAACAAAGAATCTGAACTGGATGTATTTTCACCCTCCACTGGGTTGAGGCAAAAGGAAAAACACAATGCAGAAAACTATATTTATTGTGTCATGTCATGAGTCTTATGCAAACAACAAAGGTAACGTTAGAATGGTACTCCAACAGGTTTAGAAGGAAGCAGTGAGCAGTGTTTGTTTATATGAGACTGAGTTGTTTCTGTCTTTTGGGGGCTACTAAATATTAATAGCTAGAAAGCAAGAGAGCCAATCTAGTCACTTTCAGTTTTGTATTCACTGTATGCACTTTAATAACTGCATACGGTGAACAAAAAAGATGAAAATGTTGGCATGTGCAATTATTTAGACAGCAAGCGATCACTGGCTGCTCATGACAGGCCTTACAGTGTTTACTTAGTGTCATCTAGTATGACTTCATGAGCCAGGTATGTCTATGTATATGTATTGGCTAGTTAATGTATGCAGAAGTGGAGCAGTCCTCCAACACACAATTAATCAACCTCTACCCAAAGCAGTCCTGGGAAAATTGATGTACGCAAAAGGCAAAAGACTTAATTCATAAGTAAATGGAGTCATAAATAAGAGTATGTGTGTGGAAGGCAGGGTTGGGGCACTGAGTACGAGATTTACTGCCGCTGAACATTGCAGGAAAGAAGGACGGAGGCAATAAATATGTATTACTGTGGAGGCAATACGATACAGGCCAGAAAAACATCCCAATGGAGGCCCACAAAAGCGAGCAGCTGTTAAATACGCTCATTCAAAAGTACGAACACATTCAAATGCACACTGTAAGTCAGCAAACAGCAAAACTGAGACAAGCAGCCTTTTCTGATCTCTTTCTCTCTCAGTAGCTAGGTTTCCGTTCATGATTTTCTTTGCACATTTTGACATATCAAGTAAAAATTGACCTATAAATAGCAACAACAAAAAAAAAAATAATCCAATCATTTGTTTTTAATTTATGCATGTGGTTCATATATAAACTATTCAGAGTGGAACTAGTCAGAACTGATTGCAGTGGCCGTGATATGAACCAGACATCTGAAAGTCGTAATGCTTCACAGAAACCTGTTAAATAAAATAGTAATAAATATGCTGCCTGATGTATGAGAAAAGATTATGGTCTAAAATGTACTTTTTAAATCACGTGAAGAGGCCCATGCAGGGTGTACTAAGGCAAAAAAATTCATCTTCAGATGCAAAATACTGTAGCGTCCTACCACTACTAAAGACAACATAGAGCTGTGCATTATTAAAGGCTGCTTTCGGCCCCAGCCACGCCATACAGAAAGCAATGCTTTAGGCTAATAGCTGGCTCTAGTATTAGCTCAGGTCTGCACTCTCTCACATCCAAGCTCCAACTGGTCATTTCTTACTGTTGCAATGTATAAACACAGCAAAAGAACTCTGGGTATGCCTCACAATAAGACTCTTAATCAAAGTAAACCCGGAGAATAACTGCTGGAGAACTACTAAACCAGAACAAACATGCAAACATGAAAACATTTCTCAAACTTGCTAGAATATAGTAAAAAACAAAACAGCAACAGAAAAGCTGATAAAAAAGGAGCATAATTATTGCAGATCTGTTACATATTCTTCAGAAGTGTTTTTATGTAGGTGATGTACAGAGTTTTATTCTCTTGTTCAGAAAAAATCAGCCTCATTCGCAAATTCTGTGGTGAAATTTCAGCAATTTGCTTGAATTTAATTCAACAGCTCGATGGAAACCTGGCGTCTGTCTCTCTGTCATTCACAAACACACACACACACACACACACACACACAAATCCATAACTCAACCATTATGTCAAGGAAAAAGTCACACAACTAAACATCTCCCATGCTTGATCTTTGGCCACTGACCTACAAGACTGTAGAAAATGCCAGTGTTAATAGCAATGGTCAAATAACACTTCCTCTGCCTCATCCTCACAGCTGAGCATTACAAAAATAGCACAATATGGTCTCATAGCAACTTTTAAATTCAGCGAAAAGAGAGAGAGAGAGAGAGAGAGAGAGAGAGAGCAAACAGCACAGTAATCTATTCATTTCATTTCTAATTCTCAGTGAGCAGGAGAGAACTTGGGCCTCATTACACACATTTACTCTTTTATTGCATCCAGTTTCCCTTTCTAATAGCCTGGTAATCATATTACAGGTCTGTGCTGGGGAGACGACCATAAAGTCACATAAAGAACATTTACACAAACAAACACACACAAACATACACACACAAATCCACACATTTGAGTGTTTCTTCTGACATAGAAATAAGACTGTATGTACTGATATTGTAGACAGTTACAGATGTCTTATATTTTTCACCTACGTATCTGCCGTTCCCCGCGACCCTGACGGAGAAGCGGCTTAGAAAATGGATGGATGGATGGATGGATGGGTATCTGCCAATGTTGATACATAAGCGTTTTTAAAATGTAGAAATTGGGACGAGACGTATCTCCATTTACATCACAGTGAAACGTTTATTTCTGTATGATAACAAATGCAGTAAAATGCTGATATTTCGGCATTAAAGCCTTGCGTTAACGTATGTTATCAAATATCAGTTTCAAAATATCAAATCTGAACTTTTGTCAAATGCCACTGTTTCTTTCAGCAGTTGTCTGCCAATACTGATATGAGTCTGATACAGTCCCTAAAATAAAATGAACCTTAGCAAACAAAATAGAACAACGCAAGATCATGATTGTTGTCCATTCTGTTTACTTTGCATAGTAGTTATATTATCTATTTCTTACTCCAGCATTCTTTGTGTCACGTGAACCAGAAGCCATAACAGAGCCACTTTTATAGCAATTTATTCAGGCCACCTGTGCTTAGAGTTTTGCTGCTTAGTGTTTAGTTGCTTACTGCAAGCGCTATTGCTAAAACACTACCAAAGGCAACATTCATGTTATATTGTATAGCTTAGAACCGTAATCAAAACAGCACATGGGCTATTTCCAATTGTAGTTTTACAACCCCAATTCCAATTAAATTGGGACATTGTGTAAAACATAAATTAAAACAGAATACGATGATTTGCAAATCCTTTTCAACCTATATTCAATTGAATACACTACAAACACAAGATATTTAATGTTCAAATGGATAAACTTTATTGTTTTTTGCAAATATTCACTCATTTTGAATTTGATGCCTGCAACATGTTCCAAAGAAGTTGGGACAGGGGCATGTTTACCACTGTGTTACATCACCTTTCCTTTTAACAACACTCAATAAGCGTTTGGGAACTGAGGAGACTAATTGTTGAAGCTTTGTAGGTGGAATTCTTTCCCATTCTTGCTTGATGTTGATATATGGCTTTCGCTTTGCATGGCAAGTTTTAACTTGCACTTGTAGATGGAGCGACAAACTGTGTTCACTGACAATGGCTTTCTGAAGTGTTCCTGAGCCCAGAATATCGGTTTTTAATGCAGTGCTGCCTGAGGGATCGAAGGTCACGGGCATTCAATGCTGGTTTTCTGCCTTGCTGCTTACTTGCAGAGATTTCTCCAGATTCTCCGAATCTTTTGATGATATTATGGACTGTAGATGGTGAAATCCCTATTTCCTTGCAATTGTATGTTGAGAAACGTTCTTAAACTGTTGGACTGTTTGCTCACGCAGTTGTTCACAAAATGGTGAATCTTTGCTTGTGAACGACTGAGCCTTTCAGGGATGTTCACCTGTGGAATGTTCCAAACAGGTGTTTTTTGAGCATTCCTCAACTTTCCCAGTCTTTTGTTGTCCCTGTCCCAACTTCTTTGGAACGTGTTGCAGGCATCAAAATCAAAATGAGTGAATATTTGCAAAAAACAATAAAGTTTATCCATTTGAACATTAAATATCTTGTCTTTGTAGTGTATTCAATTGAATATAGGTTGAAAAGGATTTGCAAATCATTGTATTCTGTTTTTATTTATGTTTTACACAACGTCCCAACTTCATTGGAATTGGACTTGTACTGCAGGTGCCTTAGGAGGGTCATGTAGTCTAGGTTAGTCACGGCAAGTTCGTCTGTAGCCCAGTAATCGCATTTCTCTAGGAGAAACACTGCACATAAACCCAGTAATATATGCAGTGTCCAAACATGTATGACTGTTTGGTTAGAGCAGGCAGGTCTGGGGGCAGTGTTAGGAGAACATTCCACATGCCGTCCCTCTCAGGCCTGAAATCAGCTCTGCCTGTAGCCGCCCACCCACTGCACAACAGCGCTGCACTAATCCCTAGCCAACACAGGCATACACTCACCCACTAGCGGACAGCTATCACTCTCCCTCTCCTCCGCTTGATTTCTCACTCTCTTACACACATGCACAGACACCGATGTGTGCTCGCGCTTCCATCCTCTCTCTGATTTTCAGCAGCTCAGGCATCCATACTTAAGCGCCTCGCTCTCACTTCCTTTCTTTCTTAATCTAATCTCTATTTCGCAACACCAAAGGGACAAGGGGTCTCGGTTTAAACTTCATTTGGAGTCCAAGTCAATCCATCCAAGCACGCTATATGCACTCCCAACACCACAACCGGGGACCCGATTAGCTAACGCTCCCCGGGTGCGTTCAGAGATTAAGGGTGGATTCAGTGAATGCAAAACCCCGAGTCCATATGCCCTGCAGCCAGAGTGCACTTTAAGCCTTTTTTAAGACGCATGCACGGAGTGTAGTTTTGGCTTGGGTGCCGTAGGGTAGGCTAGAAGCACTTACGGTAGGTATTACGCGAGATAATGTTAAGAGAGCATGCGGTTCAAACCAACCAGGCGAGGGCCCATCTCTGCCTGGCTTCCCATTATTTTGCAATAGGTACATGCCATTAGAGATGACTCAATAACTTTGATTTTGGGGGGGGCTATGTGCGAGGAGGACTGAACAAATTGCAGAGTGTAAGTAAATGTTTGTGTGTGTGTGTGGGGGGGGGGGGGGGGGGGGGGAATTGTATTGACTCAAAGAGGAAGATTGTCCAGCACTTCACGTCTCAGTAATAGCCTCATTATTCATGGTGAGTCCTTTCCGTACTGAGGACACAAAGAGCAGAAACATCGCAAGATCACTGGCACCGGAAAAGCAAACCTCAATTTTCACTCTTAAGCTTCTAACTTTTACTGAATTTTTCTTCAGGAAACCACTGCATACAAACTTGACCTCTTCCAAGTCTGTGAAGTGCTACAGTGACGTCTGACTGGGCACTTTAGGTTAGACTGGAGAGAAAGCGTCCCTGGAAACTCTCATGACCTGTATCCATCAAAGAGGCAGTATCAATGTCTGCCTGCCATTTTCAGACCACATCTGTGCATTCATTGCATGCACTACAACAAGGTGTCTCAAATCCAGTCCCCCTGCATCATCTTGTGCTGGCCCTACTCTAACATACCTGAGCTACATCATGACCAGAGCCTGGCTGATTTATCAGTTGACTGATAATATCAGACAATATTGAGGTCTTTTGTATGTATTAGTTTCTGCAAATTATCTAGCAAATGGTGTTTGCTATTTTAATAACTTTCACAATGTTATCTTGCTTCAGTCTTTCAAAGAAAAGAGGTGACTGCATAAATGTAGGCAGGAGTGTGGCTAAGATTACCTACTTTTTCATGCTTTTATGATAAAATCTTTTGTGTAAAATAGTAATAAATAGGCCTGTAACTCATGAATCATCAGGGGCTGTATTAGAGAAACGTCCTATCATTTTGTCTTAAGATCTGACAGGTCAAATTACAGAAGCAGATCTTGATTTAAGAATCTTATCTTAGAGCATCTTATCTCAAGCTATGAAATCTTAACTTACTCGATCGAAGTTGACAACTAACTGTGGTGTCTGTTACCTAGCAACTGACCATGTGTGCACAGCTGGAACATAAGCACGCAATCAAGTTATGCAGCCAGACAGCTAATGTTAGCTACTGTTAAAAAAGTCAAATAAAACTAAAGTGCAATAAACCCAAAAGTTAAGAATATTGTTTCAGTGCTTTGTGCTGTTTTCTCAGAGTCGCCGCTCCACAGTTTCAGTTTTATTTCCCAAACGCTTTAGCCGAGCAGCTCTTGTTATTCCTCCTAACAAACAGCCACAAGCTCAGCTCTGTCTTCTCGTTATTCACCATTGCCACTGTATTATTGTACCTGATGAGTTTATATCAAACACTAACACCAGATTAAAGTAATCAGATTAAAGTACTGTCTGACTAAAACTATTATATTATAGTTTATTTTAAGTCATAACATTTTCATACTGATCTGCTATTAAACCTCAAGGACAGGAATTAGGAAATCTCATTCCAGAATAAAATGACAGGCTTGCATATAATGCTTTCTGCAGTCTGTCCTGGGGGGAAGCCTAATGACTAAAGCACCCTGATGTCACTTTTATCAACTGATGCAGTCACCCAGAAATTAAGGATGCTCATAGAGCCTTTTCTGCAGTCATCAACAGCAGTGAGCTCCATCTAGCCGAGCACTCACTGTGTCATGTGGCATCTTCAACCTACGCTCTCTCACACGCTGGCACAGGGAAGTTTCCCGGAATCTCTGAAGAAAGTGGGCCGAGGCCTAGAGCAGGACACGAGACTAATTAAAGAGTCAGGAGAGAGAGGGAAGGAAACAGCAAGAGTGAGAGTGAGAGAGCGAGAGAGTGAGAGAGAGAGGAAGATGGCAGAGAGATAGGGAGGCAAAAGAGGGGAGAGGAAATAGAGAGAGAGAGAGAGAGAGAGAGAGAGAGAGAGATCCTGATCAGATGCAAAGTGCCCTATTAAAATTGAAAGTGTGAGGGAGCTGAGGAGAGACGCTGTGGAGCAAAGCTGCAGTTATGTGGAGCTCAGGTTGTAAGTGTGCCTTGCCAATGTCCAATCCAAAGCCCCTGATCCTGGGGGAGAAAGCCTGGAGACTAATGCCAATGCATGAGGTTAGTTGGGGCTCAGCATATTTACTCCTCACTTTTCCAGACCTGTCCCCTTAGCTCATTTAAAATACATGAACCAAAAATGCTGTATATCCATTTTGTATTAATTCTGGATATGATGAGTTTTTTAAAGCATAACATATAATAGAAACACATTTTTATTTCTCTAATAAAGTTGGTAGTAATCATGATTATGAAAAAAAAAACAATTCCCAAAACTGGTCTTTAGTGTGTTATGAAAAGGAAATCCTTCACACATTAATGAGCAACACTGGACTATGCCTTAAAAATAAAAGGTACCAGAAACTGTTCTTTGGAGTGACGCCATAAAAGACCCCCTTTAAGTGGTTCTCCTAAAAGTGGTCCCTAAATAGCTGTTTCATGGATGGTTCTTTAAAGAACAATGCTTATAAATGAATTTATGTGCTTGTGAACAACCTTTTTAAAGTTTAATGAACCCCCACATAATGTTCCATAGTAATTAAAGCTTTCTCCTTGAACCACAAATGTAAACCAAGAACCACTCAGGAACCTTTACTGTTAAAAGTGTGCATGACTGAAAGCCAGTTCATTTAAAAAGAAAGAAAACAAAAGCTGTTGTTTTCCTATAAATGTTACTAAATAAGACGTGATTATAGTGGTAAGCTGGCTACAGTTTAATTTATTGACTTTACTTTCCACCATTTCTGAATGAATCATCTTTACAGACTTTGAAGTGTGACCACATTTGAGGTTTTTGCTCTTCAGTATCTAGTACTGCATGACTGAAGTAAATGATGAGTCAAGTAAATATATTCATTTCAAAAATCTTCGTTGACCAGTCTGACATTAAAGGGGCCTATATTTTTCCATATATATCTCCTGTTAATTTTCCCTTTGAATTTTTAAAGGGATCTAAGCCTAGTTATTTGGATAACCTTTAAAAAATGGTTCTATATATCACCAAATGGGTTCCTCTGAGGTTACAACAGGTACTGTACAGAACACTTTTTGTTAAGTGCGTTGGGGTGTGTGGGTTAATAATTTGATCCAACGCTGATTTTCTAGTTTTATGCCAGCCTTACAGCAAATGACTTTTCAAGTGATTTCACTGTTGCAGACAAATTTCCAAATTCACAGAGTTGCGTAGCTCTCGTGTCTTCTCGATCATTTAGCGCAGCTCTTTTAAGTCAGTCTTTTTCTCATCTTGACGCTACGAAAAAAACAACTGTACATAATATTAGGTAAATCTCTATGTCAAATAAAAAAGTAACTGCACATCTTCCAGGTTAATTAAAAATCCCGGGTGATGATCTGGCAGAATATTCCATTCCACAGTGAACTGGGCTGAGCCCCAAATCTTTACATGCCGGCCAGCGTATCTTCCCATCGGTACCACCTCAGAGTGCAGAAGGAAAAGGCTTGCTTGTAAATTTCCACTAGGTGCATGATGGGAAATAGTCATAAAAATCTAGTTTGCTGTCTAGCAAATAGTGATCCTGCAAGATCCCCAGTCTTTGTAATGTCATACCCTGTGTCTAAAACTGTGACATTGTCTTTAGATGTGAGTCTTAGTCGTTAGTCTTTCAAAAGTCTTTTGAATGTCTTCTAGTGTATGGTTAGCATTAACTGTAGTAGGGCTGAAAGATTTATTGTTTTGTTATCAAAATCACCAATTTTAGACCAACAAAAAGCAATGAAACTTAACAACACAGTCAAAAGTAACTAGCAGTCTGGCACAGAGTGTTCAGTGTTCAAGCTTGAGAAAACTGTTGGTCTTCTTGGCAAAAAAAAAAAAACAGACCGGGAGCTAAATTGATGCAATATAACTACAACTGAACTCAAATATTGGTCAGAAAAACCTCAATAAGGCTACATTTACACAGCAGGTAAAAGTGGCCCAAATCCGATTTTTTTTCCTCATATGTGACACAGATGTGTGTCTGTGTGTCAGTGTAAACAGCAAAAAACACATTGAATCTGACATTTTCAATTCCGACTTGAGAAGCTTTCATATGTGGTCTTGAAATCTGATCCGTATCCGATCTGCGGCAGTGCGACTCTGAACAGCCAGATTGGAATTCATGACTTTTACGTTAGTCCAACTTGACATTTGTCATTATTTTGCGCTGCTGAGACTCATAAACATTTAGGCTGATGTTTCTGTAGCAAAAAATTAGAAGAGACTCATCCCAGCCGCTGCATGTTTGAAGAGGTTTTGAATGAAACAGCCGAATGCGGCCGGAGGAGCCCGAGACTGCAGAATCCGAGGACCCGAACCAAAGAAGCGGCTGTCGCCGAATAGCCTTTTTATGGCAAACTCACACACACTGGGGGTGATGAGCCCAGCTGTCACCCACTGGAACTTCATAATCGCTCCTGTGATGCTGGCGAAGACAAAACCGGGAGCAACTAGATTTCACTAGTCGTCATGATTGTTTACCTCTGGACAAGCACGACACGTTCTTTTGCGTATGCGGGTCGGTTTAGGAGCTGATCTGTTCAGACTGATGTCGCACACAGATCACATTTAAAAGACAGTGTGAACAGCCAAACAAAAAAAAACAGATTTGGTGAGAAAATCAGATTTGGGCCACTTTTACCTGCTGTGTAAACATAGCCTAAGATAATTTCCCCAAATTGTTCAGCCTTATTGTAAAAGACTGCCTTTTAACCTATATGCACTATTGTCACCACCCAAACAAGTAAGCACATGGCCCAGTTTTATTTCTCTCCATTTGTTAACTGGATTTAGCTGAAACAGATACTTTACTATGATAATTTGTCAGAAGGGAAGAGCTGGATGGTCCTACTGGTCAACACCACCCACGGGTTAACAGACTAAAAGGTCCCCAGGTTCATACGTAGCACATTTTACATGTAGGTTGATCCCTCAAGCCACGTTCAGTCTTGCCCCCCTCCTGTAATGCATAAGCCATCAGTTCAGCTCTCAGCTTGCCCACTGTTGTCTCTCTGACTTAATTAGCAGCGTGTGTGTGCGTCCCAGATGGCAAGCCTCAGTGTTAACTGGTTTAACTGCAGGGAGAGTGGAGAGAGCAGTTCAGAGAGAAGAGGAGCGTGACCGATGGAGAGCGTCAGCCATTACTTGCAGAGAAAATGACCCACAGCAGACGTGTAACTAAAGAGTAAGTCAGGCAGTTCTGATGAGGTGGCAGAGCTCTGCTTTTGCGTGCGTGTGCATGCGTGTGTGTGTGTGTGCGTGCGTGTGTGCGCCTCACCAATCTGTCACTTTCAGATCTGTTGTTGCCTGTCATAGGTGATGTTCAGAATTGTTTTTTTTTGCTGCTGAACCAGAACATTCTGCATTCTGTAATATCTCTTAAGCCCTGAACAGGTGCAGGATCAAGCACACACGTACACACGCACATACGCCTGCCGTGTATGCAAGCATTAATCTATTCTCATTCATCAAGCACAAATCACAGTAAACAATGCCTAATCAATGAGCAAGCTTTACTGGCAAATGACTGCAGGGAAGATATTTGTCTATACATATTCCATGCAGAGAAACAGAGCGAGAAGAAAGGGTAGAAAAAAAGTGATCATCCTAAAGAGAGATAAAGTACAAACACCTGCAAGGGCTCTGAGTGTAAGCATCCACGTATGCATGCCCACACACAACAATCAGGGTGGCCACAAACAGGGGGTATGACCTGCGAATTCTAGACTTTTCCACAGCTAATGCCTGAAATCTGTCCTTGATAAATTACACAGATAAGGCCACCAGTGCAACACTAAGCTTCCCTATATGAGTTAAATGGGCCTTGACCCTCTCACTGACAGAGCCTACCAGTAAGTGTGGAGCCTTTAAAAGCCCTTTCATTTCGACCTTGCTGCATTTCAAAACACGTTCGCAACCATAATCCATATATGAAGGGCAATGAGCCCAAGACAGGCTAAGACTCTAAACATGGACGACTTATTATTTATACAGTCATTACTAGGGCTGTATTCAAAATATCAAAGCAGCCAAATATATTGTGGATAAAGCAATGATTTCAATGAGCTGTGTTTGATATGTGACTTACATTAGTGAACATTTTGTTGTAGAATGTTTTACATTATGTAGGAGACTATAATGCACTTTTATCAAACAGGCCGCTTTGTATTTTACCACTCGCAATACTAGTTAAATGTAAAGTTAGGGCCTCACCCACTATTGTTGGTATAGCCAGTTCCTGCCTGAATGGGGAACTGAACCCTGATCTTGCCTGTGTGCGGCAATTCTGTTTTCTACTATATTCCATTTGAGCAAGTTGAAAAGAAAGGAAATGTCCAGCACTAGTGACTACACCTCTGTCAGTGCCTGTCAGCTACAAATCAAAGTGCTAAATTTACGGTGTGTAATTATACTAATTATAGTATATAATTATACTAATAATAATTCCAATAATAATAATACTAATAATAATTCCAAAATCAGACTGATTTTGCTGTATGTCCAACCTCTTTTCGGACATTTATGGAGATGATTATGAGGTAAAAATACCGAATGTCGCCTTGTATTCACAGCTATTTTGGGCCACGAGTCTTGTTAATTCATTATGACATGTTTCATGCTCTGACATCTCATTTAGGTACATTTCAGTCTCAACTTTTTTTCTCTCATGGTTGCCCATGGTTTTTGGCCTTGGTTTTACAGTGGCAGACTGCCTAACTTGTCTTGTGGCAAGCTGTAGTAAAAAGGCAGCTTTACTCTTCTGAAACGTCTGCGGTCATGTCAGCTTGAGTCATATCATGAATAAACTTGGCGCGACCTTCGTCATGTTTCAGATATGGCAGCAGGCACTGAAATATTTTTTTCCTGATCATTCCTCAAATCCATGCTTCCCATCACATTGGCAAAAGGTTTATTGGTGCTTAATAAAGCAATTAAATGTTAAATTTAAAATTTAAAGTTAAATTAAAATCTACACTAGTTCATCTCTGCTTATGATGTATCTTATGATTTTTTAATGTAACATAATAGTCATAAGTCTGTCAGTGAAGACTGTGCCTGCAATCTGGGAAATGTTGGTGCTTTCAATGCCTTATTTCTCCCACATTTTGTTAGTACCTGCAGTTGATCGATTTATTATTAGCAATTGATTGCTTTCTTCAAAGCAATGTTCATTACATCTAATAAATGTAGCTAGAGACAGTAAGCATGTAGTCCTTATAGTCCTCATTAAGCACCTAAATTGTTTGGTCAAATAAACCAAAGATATTTAGTGAGTCTCCATGTTTTCTTCATGCTTATTGAAAGCAGATTCCAAGACAAGAGCAAAGGCTAAAACTACTCATACATAAGTCTGTGTGCAAATGGTCAGTTCAGCCAGGAGCATCTGATCAGTCTGAACAATTTGGTCTAAGAGGTTTTATACTTCTCCTTCATATGAATCTTCCATTGTGGGTTAATAAACTGTTGGTTATGATGCGACTCTGCTTGCCCCTTGTTGTACAAACGGCTTTTCTTATTTCTACTTAAACATACAGTGGCTATGCAGACAGAAAGTGCTCTGCTTAGCACACAACACTTCACACAGTGGACGTTATTTATCATTACTCATGGGGGATTTCATTTGCGAAGGCTGCAGCGAGCTCAGATGTGTATGAGATGGGGTGTTAGAGAGTAAATGAGAGATAGTCTGGGGAGGGAGGGCAGGAGAAACCAGCAGCAGTTCTTAGGATAAACAACAGGAACCTGTCCAATTATATAAACAGTGAATATGCAAAAGGATCTCACACTGAAAACAAGCGTTGCAAAGTCCTTCTGCACAGCACTTTTAAGGCAAACAAGAATCTAGTTATTCTCATGCACGACCATTGAGAAAAATTATTGCAGGATTCACTTCACCAGTCACGTTTAAATGTGGCCTAATAATCCGTTAATAATCCGACTAATAGCTCGATCAGAATATAATACGTCCGTGTATAGTAGAATAACAGAATACTCAGAATAGTCTAGTCCTATAGTTCGATTGAACAAGGTGGGTAATCCTGTAAATAATCCGTTAAATAGAAGAATAATAGTCATGTATCTGATTACATTCCCAACCGGAATGTGTAAGTACATTCTGCGCATGTGTGTCGAGTCATAGTGGACGTTTATAACATTCCACATGGCAGAAGCAGAAACTGGTCTGCAGAGAAGACGATGTTTATGCTCTGATCTGAGTGGGCTCTCGAGTGGCGCAACCGTCTAAGAGTTGTCCCTATCATCAGCAGATCGCGAGTTCGATCCCTGGTGATGCTACAGCCATCTGTAGCCGGGAGTCCATGAAAGCACAATTGGCCTCGCCTTCTCTGGGTGGGTAGGATGGCCCTGCCTTCTGGCCCAATCACTCAACGCGATGCTAGTCAGTGCAGGTGTCTCTTAGCTGACCTAACAGATCTGGCGGTTGGTGCTTTCCTCCGGCAGTTTGAAAAGAAGCGGTGGCCTGTGCTAGCCTTCACCCTCCCAACATTGGTGGCATTGTGTGATTGGGGGTGTCCTAACTGGCAGGTGGAATTGGAGGCGATTAAATTGGGGAGAAAAATCTGGTAATAATAAAAAATAAATAAATAAATAAATAAATAAATAAAAGGGCCAGGGTACAGACGTCCAGCTTATGTGTCTCAGAACACAACGTCTTCCTCTCAGCCTTCTTTAATAAGTGTGTGTGAAGTACGTTTTCAGAGTCTGACATCATTTTAAAGCAATTACAAACACAAGCCCGCCAACTGGAAACTCGTCTCACTCTGATTGGACCTCACGTGATATTCGTTGTCATGTTAACGTTTACTCTAAGCGGTACCCCACGCATGAATGCCATTTGCCATCGGATTACTTGTAGTGAGCATGTAAACAAAGATTTTCATCAGATTGCGTGAGTGAGCACAAACAGTTCATCAGCGTAGAGTGAGCACAAACACCTCAGTCTGAATCTGTAATCAGAATGTATTCATTCATTCACTTTGCATGTAAACACACTGTTCAGCAGTGGTCACCTGCAGAATTCAGCTGCAGCCCAAATCTAACACACCTGAACCAACTCCTTAAGTGGAACGATGGATTGGATCATGTTTGTCATTGTTTGAAGACGGTAGATCTTCAGAAGCAGGGTTGGTGACCAATGGTTTAGAGGTACTGTACCCTTCTCAAAAACATGGGGGTCTATGACAAACTCTGTTGAGGACAAAAACTATTTCTCATCAGACATGCAAAGGCTAAAGCGCACTTTCTACTGTAACGTTACTCTCAAAACCAAAGGAGAAGGAAGGAGGACAGGCTTTTTCAAGCAGCACAAAAGTGCCAACAGATATCTCCATTCTCAAAGCTCAGCAGGTAGCGCTGCGATTCAGCCTCGCAGGTTCTAGCTGCATGGATGGAGTTTAATCACTCAACAAAACTCAAAGAGAATACGTTCCTATAAATCAATACACTGTAAAATATGCATCAAAGGCATACATCAGTGCCGGTGGAAGTGACAGCTAGGTTCCGTTTCGTTGGAGACACGTCTCCACACTTGCAGCTCTCCTGTCAATGACTGCCTTCAAAATGCAGTGCTGAGACCATAATCACTCAACATCAGCCACTGTATCCTGCAAAATCTGAGGAAAAGGTTTTACCTCCTTAATCTCCTTTGTTCTATGGCAGCTCAATGAGGTGGTCACAGATATTGCTGAGGGGGTGCATACAGGGGTGAAAAGTTTCATTCAGCCCGAGGTCTTCTGTGATATTAAGGGGTAATTCCACTGATTTTTATGGAGCCCCGCTGGTGACTGTATAAATAAAAATAATGAGTGGCCATATGTGGTCACGACTTAGTAAGGCATGGGAATGAGATGATTAAGTCGCTGCCATGACTTATTAAGGCGTGGGAACGAGATCACGGCTTCACTAAGTCATGGCCATGACTTAATCATCTCAATCCCACACCTTACTAAGTCATGGGCACGCATTATTTTTATTTATACAGGATGTCACCAGCGAGGCTCTGTAGATTTTTACCAAACAGCTGCATGATTCAATCACTGAGATGTATACAATGTCGTTCAGAGTGGTCTGGTGTGAAACGGTTCACTATAAGACAAATCAGGTGTCATTGTGCCTGCAGTGCAAATATATTTATTTGCTATCCAAAATTACCAGTGAACCTGTGTCTTCCAAGCTTTTTACATAATATTGATGATGGTAAAATAGTTAAAAACCTTAAAAATGTGGTTTTCTTTGGGGACTATTTGGGGACAATGAATATGAACCATGAATATATAAAGGAATATATGAATATATGTAAATATGTTTTAGGCCCAAAACCTTACATCATAAGACTACCTATTGTAAAGCAATGCTTCAGGCTTTGAGCGGCATATTCATAACCTCTTCAGCCTGGTTCCTGGCACTTCTGTGAACAATTCTGATACTAACTTTCTCTGGAATGAAGCATCTCACATCGAAACACAGGATGTATAATATTAGTCTACACCTAGTCGCAGTTGAAACACATCAGACAACTCTCAGCCACCTTCTCGCTCATCAGAGTTATGTCTCTCACCTTACGTGTTTGGACTTGCCAAATAATAACTGTATTTCAGTCTACAAACTTTTCAGCACTAAATTTAGCATCACATCAAACAGATCAAAGCCATACACTGTTTTTGAATTCCAAATATTATTTTGAAGAAGAAAATCTTTTCATCTCACAAAGTTTGGGTTTGTGCTAGCTGCTAGCGAATCTACCGATACATGCAGAAATGGCAAGTGTAGTCTGTCTCAAACAACCCAGAAGAGCCCCTGGGCACTTGTCCTGCGGAAAATTCCTTTTTCGTAAATTTGGCCACCGGTCTTCTAGTGTAGTGAAAACTACCTATATTAGTTCCATATTTCAGCTTTTTCAAGAAATAATGCTTTGCTTGTTTCAAGGAGGGATGAGCGATGATATAGAAACCATATCAGTATTGGCATATTGGTATAAAAAATACTGTGGCATTGGACCACTGATGAAGACTGGTTTTCAAGGGGATATCTGATGATGTACTTTATGTACTTTGGGAGTGCAAAGCTCTTAAGTGATGCTGGGCTGCTGGGCATAAAATGTCAACATTTCATTCATTTTGCTGCATTTGTAACCCTGTACAAGTAAATGTGGCATTTTTATGTATTGCTAATCGAGGCTGGAGTAGTCCTAATTTTTACCTTTTATTAATGTGCAGACATTAACTTCAGCATCAAAAGATGCAAGAATTATTGGATATCGGCATCGGCATACAACTGTCACATCGGAGCAGCCCTAGTTTCAAGAGATAATGCATAAAACAAGCAAAATTATCTGCCAAAAAGACAATTTTCCTCAGTGAAAATGTTCAAAAAAGGATAATACTCTTACAACATTAACGAGAAATAATGAATTTAGAAATATAAATTAATATTAGTTAACCTGTTTATAAATGTGTGTGTGTGTGTGTGTGTGTGTGTGTGTGTGTGTGTGTGTGTGTACTTCTCCTTTCTTACCTGGATTTCACATCATCTAAAACTGCGCTTAATGTCCCTTCAGCACTTGATATGATGATATTTTATCGCTATTGTGTTCATTTTTGTTATCATGATACACAATATGCATTTCTGCATGCACTCCCAAAATTTTGCCTGGTCAGAGTCCAGATTTAAACTCTATAAAAAAAATAATTTGGTCTCATATTACATACAAACTAGCTTGGCAATCTTTTTCAACTGTCTGAAGCCGTCCATGCTGACTCTTTCTATTTCTCATCAAAGAAATCAAAGGGAAAAGCCATCCCACGTTAATTTGCATTACATATGTTTTAAAGCTTTGTTGTTCAGACCATTAAAAGCTTAAAGTTTTACTATTTTGGCCATTTTTTTATCCAGTAGGGTATATTGTAGATATCATCATTGATTAATAAACACTGACCAACTGCATGTTTCTTTTAAGAGATAAAATATATTATTGCTGTCACATTTAAAAACTGCTATCACAACAATACAGTGATTATTACAGGGTATTTCATATACCACAGTGCACTAAATCCAATTAAACAGGACTAATTATTTAGTTTCATTGGATTTAGTGCACTGTGGTATATGCAATATTCTGTAATAACCACTGGATTGTTATGACAGCAGTTTTTAAATGTAACAGCAATAGCATATTTTGTCTCTGTTATCGTTTAAAAACTCCTATAAGTATTGTGATGTGCTATTTTTCCGTTTTGCCCACCCACAATGCATTATTTCAAATATCCTCTGTCTCGTGCAGTGGAACCTGTTTTTCTTCGTATATGACAGCAACAGTCTCTTCAGTGCTTCCCTTGTGTTTTTAGTCAATGATAACTTATATAAAGCTATCTGAACTGGTTAAAAATAATAATATAATCATGTCCCACCTGTGCAGCGGAACACGCTGAGAGCAAGCTGTCTTGCCTTCCAGCATGACAGAGAGACAGAGAGAGGAAGAAAAAAGAGAGAGAGATGGAAGGAGGATGCAAATATGAAGGAAGATGGAGTGAGCATGACACGAAGAGAGAGATAAACAAAAGAAAATGAGCATTTGCTGACAGAGAGGACATTTTTGAGAACAAATTCTCACATAAAATAGCAATTCAGAGTATTTAGTAGCAAAATGTATCTTTAAAAACTGACAGTAGCAAATGAATGTGTAGGATAAGACACAGACACAGTCACCTAAGACAGCAGATAAAGTATAGGCCAACCGTTCTCCAACCAAAATCAGGGCTGGTAACAAAGAATTAGAAAATGAGGATATGAGAAAAAGAGAGAAATGACAACATGTTCATACTGAGAAATTGAGAACGAGAGGGAAAGCAAAGAAGAGAGAGAGAGAGAGAGAGAGAGACAGACAGAGAGAGAGAGAGGCAGAAGATGTGTAGTTTCTGTTGCTCTCTCTCACCCAGACATCTTCATGCATTAGTCATTGCATGCCAACTGTTCACTCACAAAACTCTTTGTTATCTGTGCCCCTCGGACACGGACACACACGCACACATACATACGAAATGCTGTTCCGTTCCATAATGCCAGTCTGTCTCAACAAGAAGAAAGCAGAAGCTTCACTCCATTCCCCAAAAAGGTCAGCTGAGTCCACTTGTTTATCTGGTGACCGTTCGTCACTAAATGTGGCCTCAGTGGCAGCTCAGCAACCTTTTTCCAATAACCTTTTCTAAACTGAAAACACATCCCGAGTTTTTGTTTGGCTCTGAAACTGTAAGAAAGAGGAAAGTAACACTGTTTTAGAAGATCACTCTCACACTACACACACACACACACACACACACAAACACACTCCACGGACACAGAAGTTCAGCCACAGGACACTCATGTTTAAATAAACTACAGACAGTGTAGGTCACAAGTAGGGATGAAATGAAAATTTTGGCTGAAAATAGAAAAAAAAAAATACTCAACCAAAATAGAAAAATGGTGGAAATTTCTGACCAACCAAAAATTAAACAGGCCTCTAATGAAGTGCCAAAATTAAAGGGAGCTTCCATACATACCTTGTTTGGTGTGGACCAATCAAACGTTTCTTCAGTACGGTTACTTCTGAGATATGGGAACACTCCCCCTGTACTTGGTTCCACACCAAAAAACAGAAAAAGGTCTGCCAAAAACGACAGGTTTTGGCATGGTTTTGGAGAAGCATGAGCATCAAGTGAACCATGGTGGAAAGAACGAATTGCACTTCATCATTCAACACATCACACCGCATAAAAAGACTCAACTACGCCTTGATTTCCTCAGGAGGCTGATGAAAGCCAACCTGCCACATCAGCTACTCTCCAACCTCTACAAGTCCAGAGTGGACTGAAAAGCTGCATCAACTCCACTGCTGCAGAGTGGAAGGCCCTGCTACCTCCACTCCTGGACTGCCCAGTCTAGCAGTGCAGGTGCTCTCCCAGCCCTACAGGACATTAACAATAAAAGATGTCTGAGAAAAGCCAATGGCATCACCTTAGACCCTACACACCCCAACCGTGTTCACCTGCTGCCATCTGGGAAGAAATATCAGAATGTTCAAGCCAGAGCTGCTAGGTTCAAAACAAGTTTCTACCCACAGGCTGTTAAACTACTCAGGCCCACAGCACCGACTAGATCATGACCGCAAACACTACTCCAACTATCTGCACTGCACTTCAGTCGTATCCCGAGCTCTATCCATGTTACTGACTGACTTCTTATACATTTGGACTGAACACTTTAACAAACATTCGTAACATTATTTACTGACCAGTAAACACTGCCCATGTACAAGTACACTTGTGTATCTGTAGTTAATCTGTATTTACTGTCCACTGATTTTCAGGCTTATAGTGCATGTACATATTTGTTATCTCACTAGTACATGTGCACTCATATCCTTGTCTTAAGGTTTATGCACCAGAGAAGCAGCCCGAATGCGTTTAGCTATGCTGTAACCCGATATGTATAACAACAATAAAGCTGAACTGAATCGAAATAAATTGTTTCCAAGCAAACTATGATGCAGCGAATGGTGGTTTAATGAACTGTAGTTCAGTTCTCAGCTGGTGGGAACACAATTTTATGATGGTCTGGACTAAATTGCAGAGCTTGCTTTTCTCAGTGCCCATCAACACTGTACTGTCCACAAAATGTGCTTGTTTTAAAGTATTTGACTCTTCACAGATACTCAAGCAACAGCAAAGCATTTGATTTTCTCACAGCAACAGTGGAAAGTCTCTGACCAAAGAATGCAAAGAACTCCCTTTGTATTGTGTACGTGCTGCACTTCAGCCACTGCAGTGAAAAAGCACTCAAACCACATGAAAAGATGCAACGTCACAAACTCTGAAACACTGGGGTGGAATTTTACAAGAAACCTAGATGAGCATACAGCCCACAACTTGAAATGAAAATTAGAAATAGTACCAGGAAAATGCACAACACACAAGATTGATACCACTTGAAAATATCTCCCTTGATATGCAGACTACAGTAAAAGAACAGGAGGAAGTCCCTGCTAGCACATTAAATGCTATTTATTGGGTCTAAAATCCAAAGAAATCCAAAAAAAGTCCAAACGCAAAGTCCCATCCATCCATTTTCTAAACCGCTTCTCCATCAGGGTCGCAGGGGGTGCTGGAGCCTATCCCAGCAGTCATTGGGCGGAAGGCAGGATACACCCTGGACAGGTCACCAGTCCATCGCAGGGCAGACAGACAGATACAGACAGTCACTCACACTAGGGGCAATTCAGCATGTCCAATTGGCCTGACTGCATGTCTTTTGAGTGTGGCAGGAAACCGGAGAACCTGGAGGAAACCCACACAGACACGGGGAGAACATGCAAACTCCACACAGAGAGGACCCCGGTCACCCGGCTGGGGAATCGAACCCAGGCCCTCCTCGCTGTGAGGCGACAGCGCTACCCACCGTGCCGCCACCAAATGCAAAGTATAATTTAAAAATGATGTAATTCATTGCCTCGGATGACCAGCTGTTCCCTGTTGTCAATGACAGTTGATTTCATGGCACATACTGTATCGCTGTAATGATTTTAGCAACTTTTTATGTAAATTGTTTTTATTTATTGTCAGCTTTTTCTGTTTCTTGGTCTTTAGTCCAGTGTGTCTGACATTTTGGTTTAGTTTTCAGTCAAGAATTTAATTTCAGTGCATCACTAGTCACAACTGTACGCTGATCCACGTGTTTACAGGCACAGTCCAGTATCCGCACTGTACATGTGCCAGATGTTTTGTGTGGGCATTGTTTCCACTCCATTTGTAAGCAGCACATGATTCACCATATGTTGTTCTTGCCCCCTGAAAACTCTGGCTTTTGTCATATCATAAGAAATGGCACACAGGAAATTATAGCAAAGCCTGGCGAACAACGGTTCAATACAAATGTACTTTCGAAATGCACAAGTAACAATCTGTCCTCAATGAGGGCAGCTATAACAGCTTCTACTGCTGATCTTAGTTAGTTGTAGATAAGCTATACAATAAAATTTACATAAGAGCTGGTCTAAGTGCCGCCATCACTCCATTTAACGGGTCTTTCCGCCCTTGCCGTAAAAGGCAGTGAGCCAGTAAAAGTAAATGGAGCACCCAATTTAAATGTGGCCCTTTAAACAATATCTACTAATGCATCAGTATGAAAGTCGCAATCCAGCTGAGTTGATTCCAAAATGTTTGTTTGGCCAAAATAAAATTCCTAAACTATTTTGAAAATGTGGAATCCATAAAAGCTTTGTGTTATTTTCTTTGCATTGCACTGCTGTTCGGTGTATATTGAGACTTCATAGAATCGTTTCATAAAGAAACTGGAACATTGTGCGGTCAGAGATTTACCACTGTCCATCTGTGCACACGTGCAGTGAAAAGGTTCAATGGGTGACCAACCAGAGCCAACAGAGAATAGGGGGGAAAAGGGGTGAGAGAGAGGAAAGACTAAAGAGCGCACACTCCTGTGAGAGAGTGAGTGACAGAGAGAGATGGGGAATAAAAGCAAACCAGAGAGAAAAGAGAAACATCGACAGCAAGAGAATAGAAAGAGAGATAATGGGGAAAAAGAGATACCACGAGAGAGTTACTATTAAAGTAAAAGGACGTGAGTGGCAAAGCAACACTAAAAGGGCTGACTACACACTCTGGCCAGTGGTGGGAAAACAGCACATGGCTCAACAAACTGAGAACTAAATTATGCAGAAATGCATTTAATTTTTTTGAACATCAACTGAGAAAAAACAAAAAACAAGTGCTGCTGTTCTCTGTGGAGACCAAGAAGGCATGTGCATCTGAAAACAGCTGCTACCAATCAGGGCTCAACCAATTTCAACTTAATATGCAAAAAAAAAATAAAGGTACTGTAACAGTTTCACTTAAACAGCACTTTATTGACTGTCACATATGACTGTCAGTTCCATTGTCATATTTTTATGCCTTGTTCACAGTAATGCATACACATTTAAAGGTGAATCATCCATCCATCCATCCATCCATCCATCCATCCATCCAAACCCTGGTATGGCATTTTCGATTACTGAAAATGTGTCTTTTGAAAAAAGCTCTCCAGAGCTACACCTGAAAATGTAGTCTTTTGATGTGGTAGTATGGATGGGGCAAACAGAGACGCTGATGAGGAAAGGTCTGTCATTGCCTGCTCACTGGATTTTTACCCATCAAATTAAATACGTTCCAATTATAGATTAAGACTGAAGTGTTTATATGCTCACTCTACTCAACAATTTGATGGAAAATCTCCATTTACAAGCACACTACACTACACTACACTACACTACACTTACAGGATTACCCACCTCGTTCAATCAGATAAAAACTGTATTCTGGGTGGCCTCAATCAGACTAGTCTATTCCGAATGAGGTGTACATATGGATACATTTTATTCCAATTGAGCTTCCAGGCGGCGTGTCAACCCGGTTACCGTCACATCATCCCAGATCCAATACTTGCAAAATGGAGAATGGCTTCTTTTGAATATCGTTGTCAGTGTTATCGGTTTTGATTATGTTCTCATTAAGAAGCACAGTTGTAAAAAATATACACTCAGCATTCCTGCATATGAGACAAACTACTTGTATTCATTGCGCAGCGGAAATCATTATTGCTCAAACGTTGCTCTTTGACGGCTCAGGAGACTGACGTATGATTCTCCTTAAATTCCTTATGATGAGATACAGGAGAAATAACGGCGCAATGAACATTTAGTCGAAGATTAGTGTTAGTATCTTGGCAATCTGAGCACAATGTGTGACTTTACTGAGATCTGTACTAAAACTCAAGAGGGGGCACGTGGGCTCTGGGCTCTTTTTCTCAGGAGAAATATCTGAGAAGCAGGAAACTAAAACAGAAATCTACTTTGTCTTTCCATCTGATCACTGTTGCCTATGAGAAATTGCATATTAAAGAGATGTTTTGTTTTTTTTTACTTTTCTTTCCTGACAGACCTTAGAAAGCTCAATGCTGTTACTGATTTGGTTTTGTCACTTAGCTTACACACCTTTGCTGGTGCAAACCACAAAAAACTACTTGGTGTACAAACTTCAGGTGCAAATGCTCAAGTCACCCCCTAAATCCCACTCCTAGAGAGCTTGGTGATTTTCCTGCTTGAACCCACCTGATTTATCTGGGCAGTTAACTACCATGGTTTAATGGGTATGTTATAGCAGCGATATCACGAAACAGTGCAGGCCTCAGTTCCTCACCCCTGTTCTATCGTCTCTGCATTTCAGTGTGGGTGGAAAACGTTTTGCAAGCAATACAAAACGCCAACGTGGATGGAAAACTTTCTGACATGAAAATGGCTTTTTCAGATGCATCCATATTAGTATGGACGAGGCATTAATCAGTATAAATATCGTAGCACAAGGGGTGGAGCTTCTCAGAATTATTAGTGGATTACATATTATTTATTAATTTGCTTTTATTGGTCTAATTTTTATCAGTACTCTTTGTAGATTTTCTTTATGTGTGTTGTCATCAGATTAGGTTTGGATGCACTTCACAAGTTTTTGTCATTTTAATTATAATGGTGTTTTATGTCAAAAATCATTGGTTTAGGGGCTCCTGAGTGGCGCAACCATCTACGTGCTAACCCTATCATCCGAAGATTGATCCCTGGTGATGCTACAGCCATCCGTGGCTGGGAGTCCAAGCGAGCACATTTGGCCTCACTCCCCATCTTCCCGTGATACTAGCCAGTGCAGGCGCCTGTTAACTGATGTAACAGAACTGGCAGATGGCGCTTTCCTACGAGTGTGACTGGCTGCCCAATGACGTTGCATGAGCAGCAGTTTGAAAAGATGCAGTGCCGCTTCCCAGGTCTTGGAGGAAGCCTGTGTTAGCCTTCGCCCTCCTAGTGCTGGTGGTATTGTGTGACTGGGGGAGTCTTAACCAGTGGCTGGAATTGAAAACAACTAAATTGGGGAGAAAACTGGGGCAAAAAAAATGACCAGTTAGCCTACATTGCTGTAATAGAAGTGTGTGAATGGGGATTGCCTGTTCATCAGTCTCCATAAAAGGGCAGTACACAAACTTAAAACCATTCATTTCTGTGAAGTAAGCAGTTTTCTTCACATTGAAGAAGATCAAATGCTCTTTTATTAAACTGGCACTTCAACTGGCAGCAAGAAGTGCTCTGCCCAACACTATTAACTGCACAGAGCAACAGCGAGAATAGTGTGGAAGGAACTTCACTAACTTCAAAAATAGGTAACAAAAATAGGTCCTTTGTAGATGATTAATAAAATCTTAACACATTATCAGCAGCCCATAAACAGTATATCAGGGCAGTAGTGAAGCATCTGAATACACTGAAGTAAATACCCTGTAAAAGTTCTGTACATAATACATAATTTACAGTAAGTAGATGTAGTGCTAATATGTTATTTCCATTACACAAAACCTAACCCTCACCCTCACCCTGGCCCTAATCCTAATCCTAACCTTAACATCAAAACAAAACCTAATCCTAGCCCTCATGTGTTTCTAACATGTTACTGACAGTCTGTTGTCACCCAAAACGAAATTAACCCGCAACAAAACACATCTCAAACCAACAAACAACAACAAATGTCCATTTTATGGAGGAGAGGAGGTGAGCGTGAGGCAGTTTTGCATATCCCGCCCCTAAATCCCCTTCAGAAATGCATTGCATGTGTCTGATGCCACAGTATAAAACAAGCTTTAATGTCCAAGCTTTACTTGTGGCATTTTTACCAACACCGCAAGACCTCAAATATCGCTCACTATCCATACTCTCAAGACGGATTAAGTCCAGCAGATTTAAAAGCAGGTGAAAAAAGAAAATCAAAGGTAAGAGAGAGGAATTAAAGAAATGGCAGATTGTGGAGGTCTGTTCCTTAATTAAGTGCTCTGGCATTCTCTCTCGCAACCTAACCTCGATTTCCGCCCAGATGCCCGCAGAGGCCTTCGCCACAAAATTAAGTTCAGAACACTGAGATGGTTAAAAATAATAAAGGCAGAAAGGTCAGGCAACAGTGGGCAACTCAGACAGGTGTAGTGGAGTGTGGCACCACATTCACAAGGAAAGTGCGCACATAATGAAAGATTAAAGAGAAACCAAGAAAAAAAGGTTACAAGAGAGATGTGACCTTACTTTAAAAGCCAGTCATATGGACAGATATTAAGATATCATCAGCTTCTACTGGCCACTAGTATGTTGAGTTCTTAAGTGGAGCTTCAGTGGTGAATAAGAGGAGCATAAATCCAATAGAGAACGGCCCCCAGCTGTCCCAATTGGGACCTTTCTCTCTCTAAGACGAGGACGCTTCCGCTTGCCCCAGGGCCGCTGGATAACTGACCTATCCATGGGGGAGTGCCAGAGCCCACTAGGCTCATTAGTGAGAGATTAATTGATTAATTAAGAAGCAAATTAAGGGGCAAGCAAAGTAGCACTTCATTAAGCCTAACCAGGATTGTAACGGCAATTAACGCTGTCAATCTTTGATGTGATGTTTCTGAAACGCTAGGGATTGAACACTGCATGAGGGAGAGGGGGGGGGAGAGAGAGAGAGAGAGAGAGAGAGAGAGAGAGAGTTGCATAAGGGAGAGTATATAAGCCAGTGATTATATCTCTCTCTCATTTTTCCTCATTGCCTCACAGCCACACGATAAATTATGAATGCTTATTAAAAAAGGACAATATTCAGCATCCAAAATAAACTCAGATGCAAGAGACACAAAAGTGAGATAAACAAAAAGTGCTGAGAAGCATTGAGAGAATATCCACCTCCCAACACACACACACACACACACACACTCCCTATGGCTCACTCCTGTCCTCTGAGGACTTTCCGATATGCAGATAACTGCACAGTTCTGAAGCTGCTGAAAAGTCTGTTCTAACAATTATTCTTCATGCAAAACTGGTCTAATTAAAATATGACTTTCAAGAAAGTTTAACACTTTAATCATTAAGACCCCAGACCCTGTTTAAAACACCAAAAAACACACTTAACATTGTTTATCAGTTTCACTTATTTTATGACGACAGCTAACAAGCATGGTTTCTGAAGTCTTCTACATAAAATTTATACACTTTTGTCGGGGGTTTTAGAGACCCCAGATCTAAAACATGGTTAAATGCAATGGGTTTCCAGATTGCTGTTGTTGGATCAAAACCTCATATCTCCAAAATAATAACTTTACAGGAGGAGAAAAAAACCTACTCTACTTTTAATGTAAGTCAGTGGAGCCAGAGGTTTTTCCAAGTCATTTTAGGTCATTTCTTTTAGTCCATTCTTCATGAAATTTGCACACAATGTAAGGAGCACCAGGCATTTTCAAATTATGTCAGAAACTGAAAAACGACAAAAATGGACATACAAAGTTTTCTCCCGACAGCAGCGATATGCTTTGCCTCGTTTAATGTCGGAACATTTTGTTTGCATATCATTCATAAACCATTCAATTATGCTCTTTTATTTACAGATTTCTCTATGAATGATGCACATCTCAGAGCATTTGTGGCAAAACGAAAGGTTAAAGCTGGTGTGATCTTCTGCCTAGTGCGTTTTAATTTAATCAAAAAGAGGTAAAAGCGAGTAACTGTAAAATCTTTATTATTATTATTATTATTATTATTATTATTATCATTATGCAGTTGAACTTACAACATTGGGCCTCTTTGTCCCGAAGCAACAAAGAAATGAAGCCAGACACCACTAAACATGAAGAAGGATAGGATGGTGGTAGGACGAGGGTTAAACTCTACTCGGCTGGACTGCAGCGTGCTCGCTGAAGATGATCACAGCCAAGGGCCAGGCTTAATCCACAACACATCAGAGAGATGCCGCAAAGTTAGTTTACTGACTCACAACATCATCGCAAGGGGCAATGTTGATCCTACTGGGGTAGCAGAAGGGGCAATCACACTGGGACCAATGGTGTCCTGGCCTCTTAAAATCTTTACTGAGCCTTGCTTACAGACACTCACACAACTGTACAACTAATGTCTCAGAAAAAAGGCATTTCTCAGCTAAATGACTCACCCATCAACACTACACAGCCTGTCTATTTACCTACGTAGTCTTATTGCATCTCATCCATGGCAACCATTTTCCAATGGATTCTTAGAATGGATCTGAAACATGACATATTTCCTATTATCTCAATCTTAAATTGTCTAACCTAGTCATTTAGGTGAATGTTTGATGCTAATGGATGGAGTGACATGTTTTGAGATCAAGAAAATTATTTTTTTTATTAATGTAAGTCATTTTTGGGGGGGTTGGGGGAGTAGGGTTGCACTTGGGCTCACCAGACCCAAGTTATACCACTGAAAAGGTGGCATCTTTCCTTTTACTTTCCATCCTAGTTGGGACAAAAAACATCTGACTTTGCTGGGATTATGTATGACTACATTCAAATAACAGGTGGCCCAAGCTTGGTTTTCTCAACAAATCCGATTTTTTTGTTGGGCTGTTCACAGTATTTTTTTTTAAATGTGGCTCACATTGCACAGGCTGGTCAGCTCCTAAACTGACCAGCCTGTGCAAAAGAAAAGTGCTTCACAGGGTACGGTCATCAAGAGGTAAACAATCAAAATGCAGTGAGTAACAGCCACTCCCAGCGCTTTCAGGTTCAGCTTTGGTTTCTTTAAACTTTCACACTTTTAACTTTTATTTGACGCTGCAGCCTCGTTCTCATATAGTCGCCTTCGGCCTTTTCTTTCAAAATCTTTAGCAGTTCGGACGTGTCTTCTAATTTTGTTTGTACAGAATTACCACCGTAAATGTTTACGAGGTCTCAGCAGCATGAAATTATGACCAATGTGGTGCTGGATTGACATAGAAGTCACATGAATTCTGTGAACTGCATTACGTCACATATCAGATTTCAGCACCACGTATGAAAGCGTCACAAATCAGAAGTGAAAATGTCAGACTCAGTGTGTTTTTTGCTGTTCACACTGGCTCATAGACACACATCTGTGTCACATACAAAGAAAAAGATCTGCCACTTTCACCTGCAAGGTGAACAAAGTCTACGCCACACAGGATTTCAACAGTGGTACTCCAGGAAAAGCGTCACATCAATAAAAGAATGATGCAGTAAAAGTAGCCACAAACGTTCAACTATGGCTAAAAACAAGCAAATAAACATAAAACTTCCCAAGATCCTGCAGTAGAACTTTCAGCACCTATCAGCACTGGACAGTTTGTTAACCGGAATTCCACTGATTTTTCACAATGCATGCATAATTAAGTCTGAGATTTTACAGTTATTGAATAGTTTAATGTGAAAAGGCTCAATGTAGAGAAACTTACAGACTCTGATTTTCTTCACAGTGGCGGTACATGTGTCTTCTGCGTTTTATGTGTGGCGTTAATGATGACAAAATAGCGGTATTTATGAAAAAAATAACATTTCTTTGGGGGCTATTTCACCATACAGCACTTATTTTGCCTTAAAATGCATTTCTCTCCACCATGAAGGGGTTTAAAAACATTACATCTAAGGCACAGGTTTCATGGCAAAACTATCATGAAACACTTTCTCGGGCGTCAGGCAGCGCATTCATAACCATCATACCACATAATCTATTTCTGTGAGGGAGCTTTTAGAGGTGGACGTCTGGTTCCTATTACCACCACTGTGAACAGTTCTGACTTGGTCTGCCTCTCTAGAACAGAGCATTGCGCATCAACCCACCCTACACGAGTTTGTTTACATCTTAGCCATTTAATAATGCAGGGATTTTGAAAAGTCTGTGGAATTCCCCTTTATGAGTGGAATGTGAAGGACTAATATGGGAAGCAGATGCACATCCTCAGAAATACTGTGAGTAAAAGAAACGGCAGCTATTAGCCTATTACTGGTACTCAGCAGCCTCTGTACGTCAGAACTGTACAGAAGTATATGGAACTGGGTAAATCCCACTAGTTACTGCAACATTATATGCAGTTAGAACCGAACTTTAGTCGACAGCCTTATGAAAGCGCACTGTGGGGTTGTGTATAATGGGTGGTGGAGGTCTGAGCTCAGACGGACTCAGCTACATTATATCACTGAGGTTTCCACACACACAGAGGTGCAGAGGTCTTACCGTAAACTCCCTGTCCTCGCGTGTAGCGGTGGATGACGGAGAACAGTAAGATCCAGAAAAGCTCCATGTTCAGCCGCGACGCCTCATCACCTGCGGAGAGCCACAAGCGCGGTCAGCTCTCGGTGGGCTGCCACCGAAAAATGCAATTCATTTTCTCCAAACCTTGGATTATCTAAAGATTAGAGAGGCCGCCGTAGCCTGCGCTGGATTGCCGGGATTGACTGAAGCAGGGGTTATTTATAAAATCGGCGGGCAGGTAGAGGAGATTTAGGGCTGTTTGCTCGGCGTTGCTCGGACTGTACTGCTGAGGGTCGAGGGACATCAATGTTCCCTCGAAACGGGCGAACCGGGGGAAAACTGAGAGGGGCGTTCGTTAGTCTTAAGTGAAATGATAAAGTTTCGGTCAGAGACGCGGCTTTCTGGTTTACACGTTCAAGGAAAAGGCACTTTTCCGCTATCACGCGCGTCAGAAGTGAAGGATTCCCGCCAAACCACCTCAAACTACGAATTTAAACTACGTCAGCAGAACGAAAGTAACGGACGTTTCGAACGTGAAGGCGTTTTCGCAGAGTTCTTCGTGGCAGCCGTTGACGGAACGCAGCGTTTAAATCTTCAGCATTCTGAAAGGGCAACTCCACCCATCTTTAAGGATTCCTGCGTAAATAAGCGGCTGAGGCGTAATCCGAGTCCTCCGCAGCGGTTTGGTGTGAAACGACATGTTCTAGAGAAACTTACCGAGTCGGATTTGTTCACAGTGGCGGTCATAGGAACACCCACCTGATACCCCAGACGTCGTCCCACAGTAGTTTCGTGATAAAAACCTTGGCCTAAGACGTTTTAATCAACTTGTTTTAAACCATTCACGGTGGAGGGACACATGAAGGGTGTTCTAGGGTAAAATAGTCCCAGAAGAAAACTGTTTCATTCAGATTTACCAACGTTTTGCCATCATCAACACGTGTAGGTTCACTGGTCGTTCACTGGGACCCCTGGTTCCTATCACCGCCACTGTAAAGACATTTAAGTTGGCAAGTTTTCTCTGCAAATGAACCGTTTCGCATCGAACCGCTCTGAACGACTGTTGACACCGCACTCACTGGATTTTGCGGATGTTTTGAAAAATCGGTGAAATTCCCTTTGAAGTCTTTCTGTCTGAAATAAACGAACAGGCAGCCGCTGCGCGTGGGGTGTTTAATGGGGCACCTGCCATCACACGGGCACCACGAAAGAACCTTTCTTCTCAAAAACGCGGTCTAACCGATTCGAGTCCGACTCAGTCTGTGAATCGAACCTGTTTGGGTCGCACCTGCGCAGTCCGTGTAAATATATACCCAAGTCATTTTAAACGTTCCCGGTATAAAGCAGGACAGCCCGCAGGCCGCTCTGAGATCGCCTTCTTTAAATGGGCGGAATCCGACGTTCGTTTGAACAAAGCTGACTTTTAGAAAGAACCGGTTCGGTGGAACGAACCACCAGCGCCTCGCACGCGCTTGCCTCCTCTCCGCGCTACGCGCTCTTCGACGCGAGCGCTCGGTGCTGTGCCTCGCACGCGCCTCCGAGTGACCCTGGACGCGGCACGGCTGAACCGGAGAGAGTCAGAGCCCGAACTCTCTCTGTTCTCCTCGGACGTGTCGACTTTCAGTCAGAGACGTGACCTCCTGGCGCACGAAAGGCGCCGGTCAGCTGTACTCACGCACACATCAGGCGCGCGCGACGCGGAGTTCCCGCCAAGCGCTCTCCACAGAAGTTCAAACTACGTCAGCAGAACGAAATGACGGACACGCGGAGACGCTGAAGACGTGAGTGCGGTGAGTAGCGGGGAAGTTCGGTGGCGAGTTTAAATGAAGATAAAGTGTAAAGGGGAGAGATGGAGCAGAGACTGGATGTGGAGGGAAAGGTTCCGCGTCAGGGTTCCACCAAGAAACCGGTAACCATGGCCGAACTGAGGAAAGGGCGGTTATTGACGGGCAGCCCGTTTATCTCTTCACAAAACTCCGCGGTGCTGTTTCCTTCCCAACACAGATGTAAGGCACTCCTCGTCCTACAGCGCTCCGGTTCGGCCACGCGTCGAGTATTTCGTGGGTGTGGACATCCACTTTAAAATAGCCGGTTCTCTAAGGGTTCTTTAGTTAAAGCTAACGGTTCTGCTGTGAACCATGGACTCTATATAGGACCATTTGAAGATTCACTGGTTCTTCAGATTATTGAAGAACGTGCTGCAGATGGTTCTGTTATGGCACTAAAAAGCGTTCCTCTCCTGTTACAAGCTTGACATCGCGATGACAGCAGAACCATAGAACCATTTTCCAAAAAAGTTCTCTATAGAACCATATACAACACATTCTCCTCCAATCTGGAGAACTGTTTCACCACGCAGAGAACCTTTGAGTTCTATATGGAACCACTGACGGAAGAACCCGTGAAGAACCCCGAGTGTAACTCAAGCGAAGTGTTCTGAGGGGACGAGGTCTTACCTTCTTGTAAGGGAGCTCAGCGGGACCCCGCCGCTTAAAGTGGATCTGCGACCCCACAGAGTTGAAATAAGGACCGGGGCTCGGCGTGTAGGAGAAATGTGGATGTAGTTCCCTTTAGAAAAAAAAAACACGCACAGTCCCGGGGGGAAAGTCCAGAGCAACTCAGGAGGAGCTCGCGTGGAAGGTTTTCTGGCGAGGTTTCTTCCGAGCGTGTGTTTAAACAGCGGCGTCTCCGCGGAGCAGCAACAAGAAAACAAACCCAGAATTCCTGCACATCCTTCCCAGAAAGTTTTCCCGAACAGCACCTTACATCCACACGACAGCAGCCTGGGCAGGAGCAGCGGCTCCAGCGGTTTCCTCTTCTTCCTCTCTTTCTTTCCACTCGCGGCGAGGAGAAGCTTTGATTTCAGTCGTTTTGCTCAGACTCAGTCAGGCTGTAGTTCTCCTCAGTCATCACTCCTCCGCTGGTAGGATTCTCTGAGAGACGACGAGGGAAAGTGAGACCTGCCTGTGCTCTCCCTGTGAGTGAGAGAGTGAGTGGGAGAGAGGGAGAGGAGAGAGAGGGTGTGTGTGTGTGTGTGTGTGCTCGGACTGAGAACGATACCGAGTGAGATAGTCTGTGACAAGAGGCGGACTCCAGCATCGACGTGTCTTCTTTCTTTTTTTCTCCCCCCCTCCTGAACAAGTTGAGGCGCCCAAAGAAACGATACCAAATAATCAGCAACTCTCCGCCGGAATTATTGGTTTTCGGTCACATTTGTTTGGAGTGACTCAGTTTAATAAAGCCACGCAGGTGCTCGGAGAACTCTCCCCGTCTCCTCCAAGGACCAATTAAATAAGAAAAAGAGGGTGAGTATGGATAAAGGTGTTGTCTCACGGTCTTTGCCAGCGCACCACGACCACTACCTCTCCACCTGACGCGACTACCCCCCACTCCACCTCCCCTCCTCCTATCCACCTCATCGCTTTACAGTCTGAACGCGGTCCATTTAATCTGTGTTTTGCGTGCGGTGGCCACAAGGCGGCGCGTTTTAGCTGCTCGCAACAGCCCGCCGTGAGACGTGCAGCCTCGCCCATATTCTGCGAGAAAAAGCCAATTCTGGACATGTTCGGGGTTTCAGTTCTGATTAGGCCGCAGTAAACAACCTTAAGTGGCACTTTAATGCTGGTTGGTGGCCAGTTTGGATGTAACGGTCAACAGAGATTAGGGTGGACTCTGTTTCCACACTGGAATAAAGGGGCAAATTTACGTTCCGTGCCGTTACTGACTTTCCTGGGAAAGGGGGCTGAAGGTGGAGGTGGCCTCTCAACTTTCTTTCCTTCCTTCCTTCTTTCTTTCCCTTCTTTCTTGCTAACGTAATAAAGCCTATAAAATTGGTTTGTCAGTTCAAGACAAAAATGAGTTCACGTGATAAGCAGTTTAACTGCCTCTCAGTAAAGGCTTTGCAGCAACACAAAGCAAAACAAATAGGTTAGATGAACAGAAGCGATCTTCTGCTTCGGTTCAAACCTCAAAAACACAATGGACCTTTGCCCCGTTTGACTTTTTCCAGTGTAGGTGACTGTTGGCAGGAAACTCTCCCAGTGATCACCATTCTTTCGTTCTCTCTCTCTCTCTCTCTCTCTCTCTCTCTCTCTCTCTCTCTCACATATTGAATGGCTTGTCAGTGACACTTCTCCCAGTGGTCTCTACATCTCTGCATTGATATTAATAGAAGCTTGTACTACCATGCTTAGCAACATAGTTCTGTCCTGAAAAGGGACTGTCTTGGTAATGGCATCTCCACTTTCTGTCTCTCTCCCTCACCAACTCAGTAAACCATGCGTGGTTACTGCTATGAGCTGTGGTCAATTTTACAAAGAAAGGAAAGAAAGGAATGCGGGCACTGGCTGATTTACCTGATGTGGTCCACTGTTGCACTTTCTGATTTTGAACACTTTCTGGTATTTTTGTAAATTTGTCTTTGAGGATTCACCAAGAATCATACAGGCTGCGTATGAGGCCAGTCTTTTGTACATTTTTACAAAATTTGAGATGCTGTTTTCAGTGTGTGAGTGACTGTCTGTGTCTGTCTGTCTGCC